>NC_072397.2:35849843-36151640 GCF_028885625.2 Pongo pygmaeus | reverse complement strand
TTATTTTTGTGTTCCACAATACAATAAGCAAGGGGGCAAGTTTTATCCATAGTTGTGTTACAGATCATTCAGCCCTGATATTCAGCAGATCTCAAATTATTGTTCTGCATCCCAGAAGAAAGAGGTACATGCTGCCTTCACTCTTTCCACCTCTACCTGTAGAGATAAAGCATGCACTGGCTGAGGTCACAGTGATGGCCTCCCCTGAGTCAGTTTCCAGGTATGATAATGTTGATTCTTTTCTGAGGCCACCCCCAACATCTCTGTTTGGTTCTAAGCTTGTAACTAAAGTACTGGTAGGCTCTTTAAGGTAATATTGAGAGTACAACCCATGAGAAGATGTGGTAAACTGAAAAACAATTCTTTGAGTTCTATTATATATATGAAGAGCAGACTAGAGAACACAGAAGCAAATGGATATTAAGGGTATGGGATAATACCAGAAGGAACAGAGAGTTGTATCAGGCTGAATTTATTGAGCAGAGCTGACTTAGTAGGGATTCTGCACTTAAAGATGCAGCACAGGGAGCTAAAGATTTCTAACCATTTATCTGCTTGGTTAGCTAAAATATGGATTCAAAGATGGCCTTCAGTGTATAAGCTCTGTAAATGTCTACTCTCCATTGGTTTATTGTAAAGGATGAAACCCAAAGGCCTTGGGAGATTGGAATGGTGGAATGGATTAGTTCACTTTAGACCTTCTCATCACAGCTGAGAGATTCCAGAGGATATACTCTTGATCAATGCCTTGTGAAGTAGAGCAGCACCTGAATCTTTGAACAGCTCTGTAATTACTCTTCTCTGTGTGTCAGATCTAAGGTTGGGAACTGCAGCCACTCACTATAAAATTTAAATACACTAGGGATAATTGAATCCCAAGGTGGCAGGATCTAAGTGTCAACACTCGACCATCAAAGGCAAGGTGGGTGTAGGTACCATAATGGACAGCTGTCACGAAGCAGCAATCAGAAGGGTCTGACCCCTGTAGAGCCCTGACACTGGCTAATTAATCAAGATGTTCCTGGGAGTAAAGTTGATAGAAAGCCTACTGCGTTCCTACTTAAATTATAGAAACAGAAAACTTTGGTGTCAAATAGATGAAGAACTATTCTAAATTATAAGAACAGAATCACAGCTTCTCAAGCTGTTCTCATATCAGAGCCAATTAAGAGACACAGAACCCCTTGAATGAAGGGGAGGCTGGGTCCCCTTGAGGAAAGACCTCCACTCCATTACCAACAATTTATGCAGTGAATCTTTCTCCCATCATTCCTTAAGTAACTTCCGGAATTTTGTCAGGGTGACTGTGCATTGAAGAAAGGGAAATGATCAGAATTTTTGGGCTACTGGACCCTGGATCTGAGTTGATACTGACTCCAGGAGACACACAACATCATTGAGGTTTTATACTTAAAATAGAAACTTATGAAGGTCGGCAATTAATAAAGTTTTAGCTTTGGTCAGACTTACAGTGTGTAAACTGTGTACCTAGACCCATCCTAAGGTCATTTTCCTAGTGCCAGAAGGCATTATTGACATAGACACACTTAGCTGCTGGTAAAAGCCCGCATTTACTTCCTGATCTGTAGTGTGAGGACTACTAAAATGGGAAAAGGCAAATGGAAGCCATTTGAGCTGCCTCTACCTGGAAATATAGTAAATCAAAAACAATATCACAACCCCGGAGAGATTGTGAAGATTAGTACCACCAGTAAGGACTTGAAAGACACAGAATTGGTCATTATCAGCACATCTAAATGCAACTCTCCCATTTAACCTGTGCAGAACACAAGTGGATCTTGGAGCATGACAGGAGATTTTTGTAAGCTTAACCACGTGGTGACTCAAATTGCAGCTGCTGTACCAAATGTGCTTTTATTGCTTGAGCAAATAAATATATCTCCTGGCATCTGGTATGCAGCCATTGCCTGGGCACATGCCTTTTTCTTCATTCCTGTCCATAAGACCCACCAGAGGCAATTTGCCTTCACCCGACAATACCAGCAATACACTTTTATTCTCCTACCTCAGGGATATACCAACTCTCTACCTTTCTGCCTTAATCTTGTTCAGAGAGACCTTGATTTCTTTTGGCTGCTGCAAGATATCACACTTGTCTGTGACATTGATGACATTATGCTGATTTGATCCAGTGAGCAAGAAGTAGCAAACAAACTGCACTTATTGGTGAGACATGTTCATACCATATTATAGGAAATAAATCTGACTAAAATTCAGGGAACTTCTACCTCAGTAAAATTTCTATGGGCCCAGTGGGGTAAGACCTGTTGACATATTCCTTCTAAGGTAAAGAACAATTTGCTGGATTTGGCCCCTCATACAAACAAAAAAATAGAGGACAAGGTCTAGTGGGTTTCTTTGGATATTGGAGAAAACATATTCCTTATGTGAGGTTGTTACTCTCCCCCATTTATTGAGTGACTCAAAAGGTTGCCAGTTGTGAGTAGTGTCTGCAACAGGAGAAAGCTCTGTGGAAGATCCAGGCAAGCTTTTTTTCTACTTAGGCCATATGACCCAGAAGATATAATGGTGAGGGAGGTGTCAGTGGTAGATAGCAGTGCTGTTTGGAGCCTAATGACAGGATCTCAGAGGTGAATCACAGCATAGGTCTCTGGGATTTTGAAATAAGGCCCTGCCATCTTCTGCAGATAACCACCCTCCTATTGAGAGACAGCTCTTGGCCTGTTACTGGGTTTGGTGGAAACTGAATGCTTGTCTATAAGTCATGAAGTCACCAAGTGAACTGAAATGCCTATCATGAACTGGGTGCTCTCTGATCCATCTAGTCATAAAGTGGGTTGTCCATAGCAGAATTTCATCATCAAATGGTAGTGGTATATACATGCCCAGTCTCAATCCAGTCCTGAAGGCACAAGTAAGTCACATGAGTAAGTAGCTCAAATGCTCATGGTCTCCAGTCTTGCCACCATGCCTTCTCCCCTCCAACCTGCACTGATGGTCTCATGTATAGTTCCCTATGATCGGTTGACAGAATAAGAGAAGATGATGGCCTGGCTCCAGATGGTTCTGTACAATATGTGGAGCCACCACCCAAAAATGAACAGTTGCTGCAGTACAGCTTTTTGCTGGGATATCCATGAAGAACAGTGGTGAAGGGACATTTTCCCGGCAGACAGAACGTCAAGGAGAGATAGCCAGATGTGTGATTACATACGGGTTCATGGGCCATAAAAAATGTTATGGCTGGATGATCAGGAACTTGGAAGAAGCATTATCAGTAAATAGGTGGCAAAGTAATTTGAAAGAGAGTTATTAGATCAGCCTCTCTGAGTGGTCAAAAACTGTGAGGATAATTATATTTCATGTGAGTGTTCAACAATGTGGACCTCAGAAGAGGAAAAATTTTGTAAGCAAAGGGATAGGATAAACCATCTTGTGGAAACTACTCAACCTCTCTCCTGAGCTTGTGCTGTAATCACCCAGAGGGTCCATAAACAAAATGGTCATGATTGCAGGGATGGAGATTATGCATGGGTTCAGCAAAATGGACTTTTACTCAGCAAAGCTAAGCTGGCTATGGCCACTGTTGAGCACCCAATTTGCAAGCAACAGAGTCCAACACTGATCCATCTGTATGGCACCATTTCTCAGGGTGCTTATTCTGGATATGCATTTGCCTATTCTACATCCAATGCCTCTGCCAAGACTACCAACTGTGGACACACTAAATACCTCATCCACCAACATAGCGTTCTGCACAGCATTCCCTCTGACAAAGACACTCCCCAAAGAAGTGTGGCAGTGGGCTCCTGCTTATGGAATTCACTGGTCTTACCACGTTTCCCATCATCCTAGGGCAGCTGGATTAATACAATGGTGAAATGGCCTTTTAAAGTTACAATTACGATACCAACGATGGGACAAGACTCTGCAAACCTGGGGCAAAGTTCTCCAGAAGGTAATGTATGTTCTGAAACTGTGTTGAACATATGGTACTTTTCCCAGAGCCAAAATTAATGGGTACACAAATCAACGGGTGGAAGTGAAAATGTCCCCACTCACCATCACCCCTAGTGATCCACTAGCAAAATATTTGCTTCCTGTTTCCTTTACATTATGTTCTGCAGGCTTACAGGTCTTAGTTCCAGAGGGAGAAATTCTGCCACCAGGAGACAGAATGACAATTCCATTAAACTGACAGTGAAGATTGCCTCCTTGGCATTTTGGGCTACTCCTACCATTCAGTCAACAGGCTAAAGGAGTGACATTGTTGGCCGTGGTGATTGACTTGAATTAGCAAGATAAAATCAGTCTACTATTTTACGAAGGAGGTACAGAAGAATATACATGGAACACAAGAGATCCATTAGGGTCCCTGATAGTACTTTAATGTCCTGAGATTAAGGTCAATGGAAAATTACAACAGCTTAATTTTGGCAGGACTGTAAATGATCCAGAACCTTCAGGAATTAAGGTTTGGGTTACTCCAACAGAAAAGAAAGGAAGAAAGCAAGAAAGAAGAAAAGAGAGAGAAGGAGGAACAAAGGAAGGAAGAAAAGATGGAAGGAAGGAAGGAATAGAAGAAGTAAGGGAGGACGCAATGGAGGAAGGAAGGGAGGAAGCAAGGGAGCAAGGAAGGAAGGAAATAAGGAAGGAAGAAAAGAAAGAAGAAAGGAAGGAAGAAAGGGGATTAAGGGATCTCAGCTGAGGTGCTTGTTGAACACAAAGGCAACACATAAAACTTACCTGCACATTGTGCACATGTACCATAAAACCTAAAGTATAATAATAATAATAATAATAATAATAAAAGAAAAAAATTTTTGGTAGAAGAAGGTAGACATCAACACCAGCTACAGCCATGTGACCAGCTGCAGAAATGAGGATTTTAATTGTTCTAAATAGTTTCTATTTTTGTTAAAAAATGTTTGCATATGTATACACATGTAATAGTACCTTCATTTTTTCTTTTTCTTTATTATGTGACATTAGATTTACTGACATCAAGTCAGCATTTGAGTATTCTTAACTTCACATAATAGTGTTTCAATTTGGGATTGGTGAATTACTGGTTGTAACAAAGATAGTTGTATTACATTAGGTGTAATTATGATGTTATTATTTTCTTTACTTGAAGATTAAGTATGTGCTTAGGAAATGTGTATGGGTTCAAGTTGTCAAGGGGTGAATTTGTGATGGTTAATACTGAACATCGACTTCATTGGATTGAGGTATACAGGCTATTAATCCTGGGTGCATCTGTTGGATGATTTCCCTGAAATAGTCTTTGAGTCAGTGAGCTGTGGAAGGCTGATCCACCTTAATATGGTGGGTACAATCTAATCAGCTTTTAGTGAATATAAAATCCGGTAGAAAAATGTAAATTCATGAGATGGGCCTAGCCTCCAAACCATGGCTAACTACCATGTTATTTCTAGCCGCTAAAGTTTGGAAACAAATCTTTTGATCAACTGTAAAAGATTTTACACTGTATGAACTAACCTCCTTTTTGGATTTATCTTAACATTTCCACATACATTTTTCTATTACAACTACTTCTTTATTCACTTGTTTTATTTTCTCAAATTGGCTCATGTAAATTTTTGTGAATGTATTTATTTCTGGTTAATTTAGAACATGACAGAGCATAACTAATTGTGATCAAAGATTCCCACTATAAAAATCTTCTATTAAATAAAATTTAAGAATAGTAGAAGGCACATCAGTGTTAATTCTACTCAACAACTTTAGCAAAAGCAAGAGTTCTCTAACCACAGCTATAATCTTTGAAATTTATGTTTTGATTTGGCTTGGTTATTATAATGGCTTAGCAAATCTTATGTCATAACACATATTTAATTTTTGCCTTTTGGTAAATAATATGCCCACTGTGTATGCATGATATAGTGTGCCAATCCCCAGGTGTGTATGTCTTTTCTGTATGCCTTCCAGCTGAAATCAAGTTTAGTTCTATCCCAAAAGCCATTCGTTGCATTTTCTTAATTGCCACCCCCAAAATAGAGGCTGCCTAGCTAGTGTTTTATGGAAATATTTAGAAAGTAATGGGAAAAGAAAAGGGGAGAAAGAGAAATACATGGTTTACTTTGTAATCATGGACTAACTGAACTGACTTCACTTTACTAACACATATCTTAATTTGAATCAACAGAACTTTACAAAAGCTTCTTAAAATTCTTCTGATTTACAGAAACCAAAGATAGAGTTAAGTAATCTTGAAAATATAAAACCAAAGTGTGCTTTTTTAATTTAAAAGTTTCTGGAGAGATGATTTATCACTGTTAATTTCTCAAAGAGAGGCCTGAGACTCTGGATTTTAAGATATTTGTCAGCTTTTTTAATCTCTCAGGGCTATATGCTGGTAACAACCTTACCAATTCAACTTCCAGTCATGATCCAAGCTTAGGGTAAAAAGAAAGTAAAATCTATTGACTTATAGTAACCCTAGCCACTCACATGAACTGTCTGTTACCTCCACGAGCTCAATGTCTACAACTGTTTCCCCTCCACAGTCTGCTCCAGTCACAGTGACCTAGCTTTTTTTCAAACAATTTAAGCAGGCTTCTGGTGGAGGTCATCAAACTTGTTGATCTTGATGCATGCTTGTGAGATTATTCCCTTATTATTTTATTTAGATATTTACTGCAAAGTCACTTTGGAGATGAATTATTTTATGCTTGTCTCACATGAGACCAAGCTATACTCATGATAGAGAATTTTACCTCATGTATTTTATATGAAATTGATGGGATTAATTAATATAAAGAAAACAAAAAACCTTACATTATAACTGCCAAAGCAAACAAACAAAACATCTAGAAACCCAAAATAAAAGTCTGACATTCAACTTCAGCATTTGAAACATTTTCATGGGACAAAACTTAAATCTCCTAAATAAAAATAAACTGAGATTAGGAAACAATTAGTGCTTCACAAATAAAACTGAAAGAAAATTGCAGAACAGGCAGCGTCAAACCATTGAAAGAAACCTCAAACAAATAAAAAACTGTCTACACCCAGGAAAACAACAGTTCACATCAACCAAGAAAATTAATCAAGAGAGACAATTTTAAAAGAGTTAATTTTTTGGATTGTCATACTGCCTCCCAGACACAGATGAAGCCTGCAAAACTGAAATCCACATTTTCAATTTGAGGCCCTGATTCCTGATTCTAGAAGGAGTAAAATAGCCCTTATGTGTTAATTTATTGTGTTTGTTCTAGTCTTTCTAGAGGATAAATGATGAATTGATTAATCACTTTTATTTATGTTTTGCCAAAGTCAGAAGTCAGTCTTGGTTGAAAATGCCAGCAATTGGTCACAAACATTTAGGTTCCTGAAAACCAACAATGCAGTTACTTCATATAATCGACAATCTGTTAATACACATTCAGTTTTTTTAATAATAGCTTGTATACTGCTCTTATAGAAAATTCTATTTAAGTGGATACTAAGCTGCCAATAACTAAGAAGACATCTTGAAGAAATGAAGAAAATTTATAATTTGTAAAATAATACACAAGCAGAAAATATCTAGATAAAAAGAAGCTAAAGAAATGTGTGTCTAACCCTCCCCCCATCAGAACAAATCTATTACTATTACCTAGCAAAGATAATTATTACCATTACACTTATTATATGTAGCTATTACATAAAAAAATACAAATCTAATTTCACGGACACTCTGTGCATGGAGACGTAATCTGAGACAATAATATAATTTGAGAAGAATACAAAAGTACAAGAGCAGAGTACTTTTATATTGTTGAACTTAGACTTTAGATTATTTAAACAAGGTAGTATTATCTAATGTAGGCTGTTTTAAGTTTAGAATATTTCTTGAGGTGCCAAATGTAAATAATTATTGTATAAAATATATAGAAAAGGGAAGTTTTGAGAAATTAAGGTTTTTTTCTGAAAGATCAAAGGAGAAATTAAAAAATCAAATAAGATAAAGAACATACAGAAAGCAAGTAATTAAATATCAGAGTGAATAGTTTTTTACTTTTAATAACTTTAAATGTGAGCTCCTTCATAAAAGGCACAGAATGATGCAAATGCACCTTTAAAAGAAGCATTCACATATATGATTTCCCTGCAAGTGTCACTTTAGGTGCAAAGAGAGAGATTGAAGGTAAAATGATACAGGTTCTTGGAAAAACGGGACAATGGACTACAGAGCACTATGTATCTGTCTCTTCAACTATTCAATATGTGCAGTGGCAGAATCGCTATGATGCAAATATTTTGGAATTATAGATCCTATCTGAAGTTTTGAAGCTTTCAAAAGATGATTTATAAGTAAACAACAATTAAATTCGATCGGTTTTGTAGCATATGTCAGCAGCAGTTATTTATTCTTATCAAATACTGCAGTGGTGTGCAGCCTTGCAAATACTTCTGGAGCAGCTGGCAATAGCCATGATAGACAAAAATGACCTTATCCTCCAAATCTAAGGAGGACTTCTAACCGATTGCTGTTTCTTATTTCAGAGGTCTTGCAAGTGGTGAGCAGTTATTGTTTCATTATCCAAACTTTTTGCAGGCTTTTTCTCCTCCTACTCTAGTAACTTTCAGGCAATTTAAAAAGGCATAGCCTTTCTTTCCTAATTTTTCTTTTTTTTCTCTTCAGAGGTCACAGAATGATAGACAAAGCATTCAAAGTAAAACACATGTAAGTGAAAATTCAGAATAAAATTTGTTGCTAAACATCTGTGCTCCAAAATGATGCAGCCTCAAGCAAAACCCCCAACAAAATCAGTAAGACTGATTGTCATGACAGAAATAGCCTAGATGATCAATAAACAAACCCCTAGCAAGCTATAGAGGGAGAAAATCTGATTTTCAAAGGTACAGCACTTAAAAATTTATATGACTGTTTTTGACACCGCAGAATCACACAGCATAAAGTGAAATAAGAAAGTGTGGATCACCCTAAAAAGAAAAAAAAAATCACTAACAGAAGCTTTTCCTGGGTAGTTCAAATGGCAGGCTAACTAAAAAATAATTTTCAAAATTAACAATTTTTTAGAAAGCTAATGCAATGAAGAAAAGCACAGAAAGCCATGAACAGAAAAAAAATTTAATAGACAGTAAACTTAAAATAAACTAAACTTACAATAAAGTAAACTTACAGTAAAACTAACAAGAAAATTCTAGGCCAGGTTCAGTGGTTCTCTCTCTCTCTCATATATATATATATATAAAAGATATATAGCTATATAGATATATAGATATCTTACACTTTAGATTATGTTAGACTTTAGATTATCTAAATATATATAAAATAGATATAAAATATATTTCTATATTATATGTTTATATAGAACATATAATATAAATATATATGTGTATGCATGTATATGTGTCTGTGTATGTGTGTGTGTGTATGTGTGTGTGTATATATATGTATATCTGGAGCTGAAAAGTTAAACAACTGTCACTAAAATTTACCACAGCCTGGCACAGTGGCTCACACTTGCAGTCTTAGCAGTTTGGGTGGCCAAATTGGTTAGATCATGAGGTCAAGTGATGACGATTATCCTGGCCAATATGGTGAAACCGTGTCTTTACTAAAAATACAAAAATTAGCAGGGTGTGGTGGCATGAGCCTGTAGTCCCAAATACTTGAGAGGCTGAAGCAGGATAATTGTTTGAAATCAGGAGGCCGAAGTTGCAGTCAGCTGAGGTTGCTTCACTGAACTCCACCCTGGTGACAGAGCAAAATTCATTAAAAAAACTCTACAGAGATTTAAAAGGAAATTTGAGCAGATAGAAGAACAAAATATCAGCAGATCTCAGAAAAGGGCAGTTGAAACTATTAAGTCGAGGAGGCAATAAATAAATAAATAATAACTGTGAAAACAACCTAGAAACCAGTGGGACATCATCAATCAGTCCTCCTAAAGGAGACTAAAACAGTAGTGGTCCAGAAGCTCACAAATTTGAGGAATTAAATAAACACCAAAGAAGTTCAACAAACCCCAAACAGCATAAACTCAAACACATTCAAACTTACTTGATAATTAACATGTCTAAATAAAAAACAACTTGAAACCAGAAAGCAGCAAGAGAAGTGACTGGTCATGTAAAAAGAACCCTCATAAGTAATCAGTGGATTTCTTTTCTGAAAATTCAGAGGTCAGAAAGTAGTAGACTAATATATTCCAAATGCTGTATGAAATAAAACTTTTAACAGAAATCTTATGTTTACACTAAATGCCCATCAAAAGTGAGAGAGATATTATAAAATTCCCACCTAAAAGTTGCAGTATTTTACAAGTAGACTACCCTTTAAGGAATGTTTTTCGAGTATTTTATGATAAAATGAACAGACATGAAACAGCAGTGTGAATAAGTAAAGATTAAGATAAAGATAAATATATAAACAATATAAAAGATAAAAAAATCAATGTGCACCTCCACAATTGGTTTTCCACATAATTAAACCACTATGATATATTTTAAAAACTCACTAGCTTGTGTTTTTGGCATACAGTGCCTAAAGACATAATTCTGTGAACTCAATAAGTGAAATAGAAGTGGTCATGCTATAAATGAGTAGTGGCTTTTTTATGGTAGTGAGAGTAAAGTGACATGGATTTAGAAGTGTTTTCACTTTAGAATGTTTAATGTAATCATTAGAAGAGTCACAAAGGAAAAGTACCAGGCAGGTAGAAGCTTTCTGCACTACACCAGCAAATTAAGAGTAGTGGATTCATCTGCTTTTACCTGAGACTACATAGCCAGCCATCTTGGCACCCTAAAGGAAATCCTGAGCTGTCCAACCATGAGTAAATGTAGAGAGCCTAAAGGACATAGCATAGTTGCTTCTTCACACAACTCTTTCTACACCACAGGCAACAAAGTGGAAGAGGCTCATCTGTACCCAAGGTCTGCTGAAACACTGGAGGCAGAATGCAGTGACTATGTAGAGACTCAACTGATAGAAAGATGACACAGCAGCTGCTTCAATACCATCTCTTTCTTCCTAGATTCTCAAAAGGTTGAGATTCAAAATATTGTTGACAAATGACAAGACAAACTCGGGAAGACACAGTATTTCATTCAGTTGAAGTCTATGACAAACAGTATGACACATGGCAACAAGAACAGAACCTCATAAATTGTAAGAAATAGTATATCTTTAACAGATGACAGAAAAACAGAGACAAAGGACACGGGACTGGGTGTGGTGGCTGATGCCTATAATCACAGAACATTTGGAAATTGAGGCAGGCAGATTATGTGGTCATGAGTTCCAGATCAGCCTGAACAACACGGTGAAACCACATCTCTACTAAAAATACAAAAATTAGCTGAGCTTGGTGGCATGCATCTGTAAACACAGCTACTCAGGAGGCTGAGGCAGGAGAATCCCTTAAATTCAGGAGGCAGAGATTGCATTGAGCTGAGATCATGCCACTGAACTCCAGCATGAGTGACAGAGTGGGATCCCATCTGGAAAAAAAAAAAAAAAGACATGGACTGGAATGAGTAGAAATATTTCAAACAATGCCAGAAAAGGAACATCCAAATCTACCTACACCAACTTTTCTAAGAACGTTTCTAAAATACTGATGACTCCCAAACACCACAAATCCAAAAACAGCCAGATATATGCTGCTGGCCACCATGTTAGGATAAATGTAGCTTTGCCTTTCTTTGACCCACAAGTATGAAGTTAGAAAGTTAACCCCTCAAGACACTTGCACTTCAGAGCCCATTTATCAGCCAGAACTCCGTGAATGGCTTTCAGGAACTTGAGAAACTGGACCCTATTGTGTCACATAACCTGGACACAGGTGCGCAAGATGACAGCAGAGAAGCCCGTCAGAGATTTCTCAGATTCCAGTGCAGAAGAGGCTGGAAGAAAAGATAGGCCTCAGATACACCCACTAATGTCTCTGGTATCTGTCTCAATTACCACTACAGGCTCAGCTAACAAGGAAGGTACCTTGGTATTAACGAATCCATTAACAGCCAATGGAACAAAAAACATTCATATTGCTGTTTGAAGAGTGAGAGATGGGAAAAGAAAGATGATTGATGATTGAAAAAAATAGCCTTTTATCAAAAGGATGTACTTTACCCTAAGGTTAACAGAAAATGCCAGCAGATTCAGAGACACTGTGGTGAGGAAAGAGAGTGTCATTACCCAGAAATTACCATCAACTAGATTTACAGAGAATACCTCACTAAATACAGACAGAATGAAAGAAACTGAGAAAGCCCTGAATAGGGCTGCTGTGGATGACAGAAAATGTGTGCTCCCTGCTCAGTGCAGCTGGCCGTGTCCTTTGCTGTGGTCTTGATTTTGTGTGCATTTAAGAAACGACAGAAAGAGACCAAACATTGAAATGATGGACACCACAAAGACCTAGCACATAGTTTTATTCAGTTTAAGAAATCTATTTTTGCATCAGGCAATAGCGCAGTAATTTGACTAGGTGCATCCATATTGCCTCTTTGTAATTTGCTTTGGGGCTAACAGACAGGCTTGGCTTGAAACCTCTTTTATGATATTTGGACAGAGTTCAGGTGGCTTGTTCTATCGTTATGTTTCCCAAGATGATGGGTGAGCATCAGCCAGTGAAATGTGGTTTGGTGGGAGAAAGCTGACAGCACTGGACGCATGTGCCAAGGGCCTGGTCTCTTATGTGTCTTGGACTGAAACTTTCACTCAAGACGTTATGATCCAAATTACAGAGCTTTCCTCTTGTAATCCAGTTGTTCTGGAGAAATATAAGGTTTTGTTCACTGTAAAATTAAAATGTTGTTGGAACAGGCCAAGGAGAGAGTGTGAAATGCTGAAAAAAATTCTGGAGCTCAGCACAAGGGATAGAATCCATGGCCAAATATATACAAAGAAAAATTGATGAGTTCTAATAGTCAGTCTGCTCAGGACCCAAGAACTGAGCAAAGCAGAATACATCATTAGCTGCGAGATGCCCTAAGCCATCTTCATAGCCCAAAAAAATTTCACACCTAGCTAAGGCTTGAAAGGAGACTGAAAATATCCAAGGTACTTATTTAATATTATCAATTCACTTCAAACACTGTAACTGTAAAATAAATGATGGAAGAGCTTTTTTGTCCAAATGTCATTACATTATGCACAAGTCCAAATATAAGAGCAGACAGGTGAGCATCAGACTGTTCTTGCAAGCTCTATTTTTTTTTCTTTTTCTGAGACAGAATCTCACTCTGTCACCCAAGCTAGAATGCAGTGACATGGTCTCCGCTCTCTGCAACCTCCGACTCTTGGGTTCACGTCATTCTCCTGCCTTAGCCTCCCAAGTAGCTGGGACAACTGGCACTTGCCACCATGCCTGCCTTTTTTTTTTCTATTCTTAAAAGGGATGATATTTCACCATCTTAGCTAAAATGATCTCGATCTCCTGACCTCGTGATTCACCCACCTCGGCCCCTCAAAGTACTGGGATTACAAGTGTTGCCACCGGGCCTGGAAGAGCTCTAATTTTTATCTATGACTACTACTACATAAAAGACCAGAGTTGTTTTTTGTTAGATTTGGACGACTGAAAGTCTGTAATAGTGTTTTTATTATTATTATTTTATTTTAAGTATCCCAGAAGGCAGAGTCTATTGGGGTATGAGGCAGTTTCTTCTGCCCTCCCATGAACAGAGACACAAAAACAACTGAGATGGTTATTTGAATTCACCAAGTCACAAATATCTCATAGACAAAAAATTCTAAGCTGAACATATGGTTAGAATTTTTGCTGAGATATCAATTGATTTATATTTTGTTTTTTGCATAAGGCTCTAGATCTTACACTGTTAACATGAATAAACAACTAACTCTTTAAAGTAAAGCTTGAACAGGATTAGTCAATCATGGAATCATTTAGGTAGAAATATCTAAGTTTTAATGGTCTTAAAGTGTGCTTTTAGATTAATATAGATTATATTCTATTTAATGAGCTAAAATTCTGGACACATGATTAAATACAGAAACTTCCTTCAAAACAAAGGAAAAACACATACATATTCTTAGACATTTAAAATTATTAATGTCTGTTTTTATGTGCACACAATTTTCTAGGATACTCTATAAGCTCAGGTTTCCAGAAGCTCTGTGAAGCCTGCCATTTTGGGTTGTTATGCAGGATCCGTTACATGGGCATGATTGAATAATCTTCTTGTCCTTGGTGATCACACTGAGTTTCGTTGCAGGATCTATGGATTATCCTTTTCCCAGCCAAAAATCTCAGTGGACCGTAGCACCTTTGCTGAAATTTCTCTTGGGACTGCTGGGCTAAATTTGCCACTCATTTTGACAGTTTGCACTCACCTCAAACTATGTGTTCAGATTCTATTTTTACTATGGGTGAGACAGGCCCAGAACAGAGAGAGAAACTCAGTGAGTGACTGTTGAGTCCAGCCACGTCACACAGCTGAATATGTTGGCTATGATAAGGTGTAAAGCCCAGGTGATGCCAGCTCCCTGCAAGCCTTGGGATGAATCAGCATAGCAAAAGCCTTTTTTTCCTCACCACTCAGAAATACAGTGGCATGCAGAAGCTTAAAAATGCCAGAAACTGCAAAGTCCCCAAAATGGTATCACAACACTGGCTTTGAAAATGTTTATGTCTGGGCTCCTTTAAGGACTGAACCTCTCCTATCCTTTTTTATTTTTTAAATCCCAGTAATCAAAAATGTGACAAGTTGGGGTTTGTGTGTTTTAGACCCATTTTTGTTACTAATCTTATAGTTGTGCCCTTAAATGGGTTCTGAGCTCTTGTCCCATGTCTAGGAAGAATAATATTTGTGGCCAACTGAAGAATAATTAAGGTAAACAGAGGTTTTATTGAGTGGAGGTACAGCTCTCAGGAAACAGAAAGTAGGTAACTCCATTTCACAAACAGGACTTACCTGCAACCATGCAACACTCAGTTAAGAGAAGACCTAGAGTGACCAAGTGCAGTTGGCTGACAGGTTGCTACAATGTCTCTGAAGCCCTCAGTGGAGAGGCGATTCAGAGTGGGCAGCTTCTATATGCAGGAAGTTTGTTGAAATGTGTCCTGAGCTTTAAGTTCAGAGAGGACAAATCTGTCTGCCGATGTGCAATACCAATAAGTGTACAACTCTTAGTGAAGAGTGGCTACTCAGGAGGCTAATGCAGGAGAATCACTTGAACATGGGAGGTGGACGTTGAAGTGAGCTGAGTTCACACCACTGCACTTCAGGCTGGTGACAGAGTGAGATTCCATCTCAAAAATAATGATATTTAATATTTTAACTAGTTTAGAGGAAAACATAAATGTCCTGATGGAGGTAAAAAACACAGGGCAAGAACTTTGCACAGTATACCCAAGGATCAATAGCTGAATTGATCAAGGAGAAGGAAAAATATCACAGATTGAAGATAAACTTAATGAAATAAAGCATGAAGACAAGATTAGAGAAAAAGGAATGAAAAAGAAGAAACGAAGCCTCCCAGAAATATGGGATTATGTGAGAAGACCAAACCTGTTATTGATTCGTCTACCCAAAAGTGATGAGGACAATTGAACCAATTTGAAAAACAAACCTGAGTATGTTATGCAGGAGAACTTCCCCAATCTACAAGGACAGGCCAACGTACAAATTCAGGATATATAGAGAACACGACTGAGATACTTCACGAGAAGACAACCCCCTAGACACACAGCCAGCAGATTCTCCAAGGAAGAAAAAAAGGGAAAAATAATGCTTAGAGCAGCTAGAGAGAAAGATCAGGTTACCTACAAAGAGAAGCCCATTAGACTAACGGCAGAAATTTCTGCAGAAACCCTGAAAGCCACAAGAGAGAAGCAGCAAATATTCACTGATTTTAAAGGAAAGAATTTTCAAGCCAGAATTTTATATCCATCCAAACTAAGCTGTATGACCAAAGGAGAAAGAAAATAATTTTTAGACAAGTAAATTTAGAAACATTTTGTCACCACCATGAGTGCCTTACAAGAGCTCCTAAGGGAAATATCAAACATGGAAAGGGACACCTGGTAACAGCTACTGCAAAAAATAACAAATATAAAGTCCATCAACTCCGTGAAGAAACTGCATCAAGAATATGCAAAATAACCAGCTAGCATCACCATACCAGGATCAAATTGACACATAACAATATTAACCTTAAATATAAATAAACGAAGTGTGCTTTATTCAGGAGACACATCTGATGTGCAAAGGCACACATAGGCTAAAAATAAAAAGATGGAAGTATATTTTTTTTTTTTATTGTTCTTTACATTTTAGGGTACATGTGCACAACGTGCAGGTTTGTTTCGTATGTATACATGTGACATGTTGGTGTCCTGCACGCAGTAACTCGTCATTTACATTAGATATGTCTCCTAATGCTATCCCTCCCCCGACCCCACAACAGGCCCCAGTATGTGATGTTCCCCTTCCTGTGTCCATGTGTTCTCATTGTTCAGTTCCCACTTATGAGTGAGAACATGCGGTGTTTGGTTTTCTGTCCTTGAGATAGTTTGCTGACAATGATGGTTTACAGCTTCTTCTATGTCCCTACAAAGACAGGAACTCATCCTTTTTTATGGCTGCATAGTATTCCATGGTGTATATGTGCCACATTTTCTTAATCCAGTCTATCATTGTTAGACTTTTGTGTTGGTTCCAAGTCTTTGTGATTGCGAATGGTGCCACAATAAACATACGTGTGCATGTGTCTTTATGGCAGCATGATTTATAACCCTTTGGGTATATACCCAGTAATGCGATTGCTGGGTCAAATGGTATTTCTAGTTCTAGATCTCTGAGGAATCCCCACACTGACTTCCACAATGGTTGAACTAGTTTACACTCCCACAGACACTGTAAAAGTATTCCTATTTCTCCACATCCTCTCCAGCACCTGTTTTTTCCTAATTTTTTTAATGATCACCATTCTAGCAGGTGTGAGATGGTATCTCATTGTGGTGCTGATTTGCGTTTCTCTGATGGCCAGTGATGATGAGCATTTTTTCATGTGTCTTTTGGCTGCATAAATGTCTTCTTTTGAGAAGTGTCTGCTCATATCTTTTGCCCACTTTTTGATGGGGTTGTTTGTTTTTTTTCTTGTAAATTTGTTGGAGTTCTTTGTAGATTCTGGATATTAGTCTTTTGTCAGATGAGTAGATTGCAAAAATTTTCTCCCATTCTGCAGGTTGCCCGTTCACTCTGATGGTAGTTTCTTTTGCTGTGCTGAAGCTCTTTAGTTTCTTTTTAGCTCTTGAATTTCCGAGCCTGTTATTTGTCTATTCAGAGATTCAACTTGTTCCTGGTTTAGTCTTGGGAGGACGTATGTGTCGAGGAATTTATCCATTTCTTCTAGATTTTCTACTTTATTTGTGTAGAGGTGTTTATAGTATTATCTGATGGTAGTTTGTATTTCTGTGGGATCAGTGGTGATATCCCTTTCATCATTTTTTATGTCAATTTTGCTGATCTTTTCCAAAAACCAGCTCCTGGATTCATTGATTTTTTGAAGGGGTTTTTGTGTCTCTATTTCCTTCAGTTCTGCACTGATCTTAATTATTTCTTGCCTTCTGCTAGCTTTTGAATGTGTTTGGTCTTGCTTCTCCAGTTCATTTAATTCTCATGTTAGGGTGTCAATTTTAGATCTTTCCTGCTTTCTCCTGTGGGCATTTAGTGCTATAAATTTCCCTCTACACTCTGCTTTGAATGTGTTCCAGAGATTTTTGTGTATCGTATCTTTGCTTTCACTGGTTTCAAGGAACATCTTTGTTTCTGCCTTCATTTCATTATGTACCCAGTAGTCACTCAGGAGCAGGTTGTTCAGTTTCCATGTAGTTGAGTGGTTTTGAATGAGTTTCTTAATCCTCAGCTCTAGTTTGATTGCACTGTGATCTGAGAGACAGTTTTTAGTAATTTCTGTTCTTTTCCATTTGCTGAGGATTGCTTTACTTCCAACTACGTGGTCAATTTTGGAATAGGTGTGGTGTGATGCTGAAAAGAATGTATATTCTGTTGATTTGGAGTGGAGAGTTCTGTAGATGTCTATTAGGTCCACTTGGTGAAGAGCTAAGTTCAATTCCTGGATGTCCTTGTGAAATTTCTGTCTCGTTGATCTGTCTAATGTGCCAGTGTGGTGTTAAAGTCTCCCATTATTATTTTGTAGGAGTCTAAGTCTCTTTGTAGGTCTCTAAGGAGTTGCTTTATGAATCTGGGTGTTCATGTATTGAATACGTATATATTTAGGATAGTCAGCTCTTCTTGTTGATTTGATCCATTTACCATAATGTAATGGCCCCATCTCTTTTGATCTTTATTCATTTAAAGTCTGTTTTATCGGAGAGTAGGATTGCAACCCCTGTCTTTTTTTTGTCTTCCATTTGCTTGGTTGATCTTCATCCCTTTATTCTGAGCCTATGTGTGTCTCTGCACATGAGATGGCTTTCCTGAATACAGCACACAGAGGAGTCTTGACTGTCTATCCAATTTGCCAGTTTGTGTCTTTTAATTGGAGCATTTAGCCCATTTATATTTAAGGTTAATATTGTTATGTGTGAATTTGATTCTGTCATTTTGATGGTAGCTGGTTATTTTGCCCGTTAGTTGATGCAGTTTCTTCCTAGTCTTGATGGTCTTTACAATTAGATATGTCTTTGTAGTGGCTGCTACTGGTTGTTCCTTTCCATGTTTAGTGCTTCCTTCAGGGGCTCTTTTAGGGCAGGCTTGGTGACGACAAAATCTCTCAGCATTTGCTTGTCTGTGAAGGATTTTATTTCTCCTTCACTTATGAAGCTTAGTTTGGCTGGATATTAAATTCTGGGTTGAAAATTCTTTTCTTTAAGAATGTTGAATATTGGCCCTTATTCTGTGGCTTGTAATGTTTCTACAAGAGATCAGCTGGTAGTCTGATGGGCTTCCCTTTGAGGGTGACCTTAACTTCTCTCTGGCTATCCTTAACATTTTTTCATTCATTTCAACTTTAGTGAATCTGAGAGTTATGTGTCTTGGAGTTGCTATTCTCGAGGAGTATCCTTGTGGCATTCTCTATATTTCTTGAATCTGAATGTTGGTCTGCTTACTAGGTTTGGGAAGTTCTCCTGGATAATAGTTCCATTCTCCCCATCACTTTCAGTTACACCAATCAGATGTAGATTTGGTCTTTTCACATAGTCCCATATTTTTTGGAGGCTTTGTTCATTTCTTTGTGTTCTTTTTTCTCTAATCTCTTCTCACTTCATTTCATTCATTTGATCTTCCTTCACTGATACCCTTTCTTCCAGATGAACAAATCAGCTACTGAGGCTTGTGCATTCATCATGCAGTTCTCATGCCATGGTTTTCAGCTCCATCATGTCCTTTAAGGACTTCTCTGAATTGATTATTCTAGTTAGCCATTCATCTAATTTTTTTTCAAGGTTTTTAACTTTTTTACCATGGGTTCACACTTCCTCCTTTAGCTCGGAGTAGTCTGATCATCTGAAGCCTTCTTCTCTCAAGTTGTCAAAATCATTCTCCATCCAGCTTTGTTCCATTGCTGATGAGGAGCTGCATTCCTTTGAAGGAGGAGAGGTGCTCTGATTTTTAGAGTTTCCAGTTTTTCTGCTTTGTTTTTTCCCAATCTTTGTGGTTTTATCTACTTTTGGTCTTTGATGATGGTGACGTACAGATGGGGTTTTGGTGTGGATGTCCTTCCTGCTTGTTATTTTCCTTCTAACAGTCAGGACCCTCAACTTCAGGTCTGTTGGAAATTGCTGGAGGTCCACTCCAAATCCTGTTTCCCTGGGTATCAGCAGCAGAGACTGCAGAACAGTGGATATTGGTGAACAGCAAATATTGCTGCCTGATTATCCTTCTGAAAGTTTTGACTCAGAAGAGTACTCAGTCATGTGAGGTGTCAGTCTGCAGCTACTGGGGGATGCCTCCCAGTTAGGCTACTTGGGGTTCAGGGACCCACTTGAGGAGGCAGTCTGTCCATTCTCAGATCCCAAGCTGCATGCTGGAAGAACGACTATTCTCTTCAAAGCTGTCAGACAGGGACATTTAAGTCTGCATAGGTTTCTGCTGCCTTTTATTTGGCTATGTCCTGCCTCCAGAGGTGGAGTCTACAGAGGCAGGCAAGGCTCCTTGAGCTGCAGTGGGCTCCACCCAGTTCAAGCTTCCAAGACACTTTATTTACCTACTCAAGCCTCAGCAATGATGGTTTCCCTCCCCCAGCCTCGCTGTCACTTTGCAGTTTGATCTCAGACTGCTGTGCTAGCAATGAGTGAGGCTCCATGGGTGTAGGCCATCCAAGCCTGGTGTGTGATATAATCTCCTGGTGTACCATTTGCTAAGACCATCGGAAAAGTGCAGTATTAGTGTGGGAGTGACCTGATTTTCCAGGTGCTGTCTGTCACCCCTTTCTTTGAATAGGAAAGGGAATTCCCTGACATCTTGGGCTCCCTGGGTGAGGTGATGCCTCGCTATGCTTTGGCTCATGCTCAGTGCACTGCACCCACTGTCTGACATGCCCCAGTGAGATGAATCCCGTACCTCAGTTGGAAATGCAGAAATCCCCTGTCTTCTGTGTAGCTCATGGTGGGAGCTGTAGACTGGAGCTGTTCCTATTCGGCTATCTTGGCTCCACCCACCTTCTGTATCTTTTGACAGAAAAGTGTTTGGAATCAGAGTTTTTATCTAATTTTGCAGATCCTACAGTGCCACCTTGTAAGATAGGATTTTTCTCTGTGTAGAGCCTTGTCAGCCCTTTGCCTAAAATGTCTAGTTTCTAACTTTCTCTTCCTCCCATGTCCTGCTAATAATTATAAGACTCTATGTCCCATCTGTAAGCAGAAAATCTCCAATTTCAACCGTCAACAAGATGCTGTCCTTGAGAGACAAATTCCAACCTCATTGCTGAAGTTTTTATAAAAGAAGGAAGGCAATGAAATCATTTTTCTATATTTTTTGAGGCAACTGTTCTGCATCCAGCTACATTGATACCTAAATAAGAAGAGAATGTTAAGTTTCAATGTCAATCTGTCTTATTTATGAGGATGTCAATGTTTTGCTAGGACCATAGTAAGGGAAGCGAGGATAGCATAATGACTCAAACTCTATTAAAGACTCTTGCTGCAATTTAACTACTGCATATTCTCTCTTTGGCTTCCCAAATACCTGGAAGTTTTTGGTTTGAATGGGCTTAAGAGACAAACAAGAAATTATATATATATGTGTGTGTGTGTATATATATGTATAATTTTATATATGTATAAGGAATTACGAATTATATATACACATACATATATACACACATATATACACATACACACATATGTGCATATATGTAAATATGTATGCAATATATGTGTGTGTATATATATACACACATTTATAGACAGAGTATGCATGTATACATATATACACACTCATATATATGTGTCTGTATGTGTGCATATATGTGTGTATATATATACACGTGTTTTATATATACACATACATATGTGTGTGTATGTGTATACGTATATACGTAAATATGCACATACCATCTATATACACATACCAGAGTGTATAGGTATACATCCATAAACTCTGCGTATTACATATGTGCCCATTACATATGTGCATGTTACATATATATACACACACATACATATGTGTGTGTATGTGTATATGCATATGTATATATATACACATATAGATATATATACACACATATACATATGTATGAACACAAGTGTAAATTTTCAGCAAACTTTTAGTATATAAAAACAGACCATTTTGCTAGCAAATTGCTACATGATTTGAGAGCTATTAATGCACAGATTAAATCAATGGGTGCATTACAGCACAGTCTGCCATTCCTGGCAGCCATTCCAAGTGATTTACCTCTCATAGTAGTAGATCTTAAAGATTATTTCCTTACTATACCCTTACAGGAAGATAAGCAAAACTTTACCCAAAAGCATGCTCACCACTCCTATGCTATTTCAGCATTTTGTAGGACAATCTTTAAAGGAGCCTCAGAATATATTTCCTACTGCCTACATCATTCATTATATGGATGAAATTCTTTTGGCCGCTTCAATGGAAGAGTCATTACACCAATTGTTGAGAGAAGCAAAACACGGGGAAATCTCAAAATAGTTCAAGAAAAGGTAGAAACAACCTCCCCATACCAATACTTAGGCACTATTGTTACTGAAAAAAGTCTTCGAACTCAGAAAGTAGTCCTCTGTAGGGACAGATTACAAACCTTCAATGATTTCCAACAACTATTAGGAGATATAAATTGGCTGTGTACAATCCTAGGTATTGTTACTCATCAACTCAAACACTCAGACCCTCCATGGAAATTCTTCATTAGGAGCAATGGGCTTAGGAGACAAACTCGTTGCTCCAGCAACTTACTAAGGAGGCAGAAGCTGAGTTACAGCTTGTAGAGCAGATCCTTCAGCAAACACATGCCTCCTGGCTAAGCCACAAAGGCCTTTGATTCCCTTTATTCTTTCTACCCCTCGTTCTGCAACAGGACTTTTAGGCCAGCACATAGAAAAATATGTAATTGTAATAGAATGCCTTTTTTTGAAATTCAATCAGAGAGTAAAATCTCTGCAAGTTTATCTTTCTTTAACTACTCAATTTATAACACGGGTTAGGAATAGATCAAAATCACTTAAGAGATATGATTGAGACAAAATTACTGTTCTTCTTTTAGAGTCAGTCTAAGTGTATGAGGAGAAATATTGGATTCCCAACAACAGGCTGAAGCATGGGAAATGTTGACTGTGTGGCAAATTGCTCTTTCAGATTATGTAGGAATAATACATAAACATTATATATCAGACAAAATTTTGCAATTTTAAAAGTTCAACTTTTCATCTTCCCCGTGATTACTTATCACAAGCCCATTTCAGGCAGCCAGACCTACTTACTGATGGCTTTTCCAAAGGTCGCAAAGCTACTTATGGTTCTAAGCATGCTCAAACAATAAAAAAACCCAGAGTTTCAGGTCAACACTCAGAACTAATGGCAGTTATTCGTGTTTTGGTGTTCACTGTTTCATCCCTTATTAACAATCTCTGTGATTCAGCCTATGTTGTAAATGTAGCCCGTCATATTGGGACTGCCACTATTAAAGGCACTCTAGAACCAGAGCTGTTTAACTTGTTTCTAAGACTTCAGCTAGCTGTTTGTTCTCATGCTGCTTTTTATATTTCTCATATTTGCTCTCCCACACAACCCCCTATAACACTATTTCTAGGTAATAATAGAGCCAATAAATTGATTTGTTCTGCATTTCAACAAGCTCAACCTTCTCTTGTATTACTGCATGAAAACTCTTCCTTTACTCATATGTTTCATTTGCCTATAGCCAGGCAGCAGCCAGTAAAAGCCTGTCCTACTTGCCAGCATGTCACTGGAGTCACACCCATAGAAGACTGTAACCCTTGAGACTAAGCTTAAAATGAAATCTGACAGATGGATGTTACTCACAAAGCTGCCATTGGCAATTTCTTTGTTCATGGGACTACTGACACTTATTCTCATGTGCAGCATGCTACATGCAAACCAGGTCAGACAGCTGGTTATGCATAATGACATTGTCTGTCATCATTTGCACATACAGGGTGGTCCCTAAACAATTAAAAACTGACAATGGACACGCTTATGTTAATCATGCTTTCTAAAATATTTTATAGCTGTGGTCCATCATTCAGAAACCAGGAATTCCTTACAAAACCCAAGGACAAGGAGTTATATATAGAGTGGGCAAATCAAACATTAAAAGGTGTGCTGAAACAACAGAAAAGAGAAAGAAGAGACCAGTTGCCACTTCAAACAAAATACATTTACTTTTACTTTAATTTATTTTTTTACTTATTTACTTTAAATTCTTTGACTCCTGGCACAAATAGTAAGACTATGGCAGAACAACACTGGTAAATGTTATAGGGAGATTTACTGATGTAAGGACGACGGTATGCTTGTGTTTTTAAAGGAGATGGATAATCTGTGTGGGTGTCCTCAGTGTGTTTGTGACCATGTAAAGGGAGACTGGAAAGAGCCATGGATCCCAACTATGGATCCAACTCCTCTATTACAAGCCATTAGTCACTTGAAATTGCTGGAGTACCAGGGTCAGGCAAATACCGCTGACCTCACAATTATGGCCATGCTACCTGTAACATCCTGTGCAGTAGGTTTTCCTTGTGCAGAGACAAAAACATATTGGGATTATATTCCTAATCCCCCAATATTAGCGACTGTAATTTGGAGGGACACTCCCCCTGACATCTATCATGATCATGAAGCATGGGCACAAGGACCCCTAACACCCCCTGACAAAGAGTAATTACACTATCAGAAAAATGATTATCAATTATGCTCCTCCATTGGCAGGACTTACTTTATGCATCACCCAGGGTAGATCACTCAACTGCAGTGGCCTTGCAAATTAATCCCATGTATGGCTGAGTTACCATGGAAAAAAATATGTACCTGTTAGGTCTTAGCTCTATTAACATTACTGGTGTAGCTACTAATCACTCCCAGCCACATCCCCCAAATTGTATTAATTGTACAGAATGGGCTCCCATTGATAATTCTTACCCCCCTCCTTGGACCCAGTGTCTTGACCCACTAGCTAGACAACAGTTCATGTTAATGGGAGACATTATTTTCTGGGTCCCTGTGGTCATTTAGATTGGACAGATGAGAATCCGACCTCATGGCATAAACTTCATTGACACTGATCAACATCTCTTCAATACATTGCGCTGGGATTCAATCTCAATCTGCAGAAAGGTTCGCTTGGCATGGAACAGGCTTTAGCCCACCTTTGCCTCAATTGTATTACCGAGGAAAGAGAGGTCCAATTCAGGAGTCGATCGGGAAAGCAGCACTCCACTACACGAATGGCAGCATTTGTGTCGGAACACTAATTATAGTACTTGTGCTGAACACAGTTTTAATGTTACCCTTGCAGAAAACATTACCACACAATTTACAATTTTTGTTTTTAAACTTATGTTTTTCTAGCAGCAAAAAGGACAAACTCCGGGTAAACGATGCTCAATTGACTTGTGATTCCTGTCAACTGTATTATTCCCTTAATCATAGCACAGTACAAACATACAGCATATCCACCCTAGTAATTCTAGGTCTCAATCCCAGATTATGGATTCCTGTAAATCAGTCTGAGCCTTGGGTGACCACCTCTGGTTTCCATTTTGTAAACTTTTTTTCTTACTCAGCTTATTCATTGTGCTTGTAGAGCCTTAGGCATGAAAATTTTTGTGAATATCTCCTTAGGTACATTAATAACGTCTGTTGTGGTGTCCTTAGTAGCAATGTACAGCTCCATTCACAGAGCTCAATATGTAGAAAATTGGATGTATACAGCCGACCAGGCATGGATGCTTAAAAATAAACTTAATATTGAGATACACACGGAAGCAGCAATGTTAAAGACTACAGTTCTGTAGCTAGGAAACCAAGAACAAACTTGTAGTTGCAGCAGCAATTGCATTGTCATTTTAAGGTTACTCATATTTGTGTAAACAATTTGCAATAAAACCAAAGGGAATATCCATGGAAACTTAATTTACAAAGTAAAATTCTTAACTTGAATAAGCATACTCAAGTATTTCAGCCATCTCTGAGAACTTAGGAAGAATTCCAGCAAGGTTGAGAGAGCTTTAACCTTTAGACGTCCTCCAAACATCACCTCAGTGTCTTTCTTGTGATTATCAGAGTAATGTTATTATGTCTCTGCTTTATGTTCATTGTCTGTAAAAGCAGCTGGACCACCAAACAGCAGTTGAGAGCTGCACAACCTGCAATTATCTTTATTCAATTAACGCAAAAAGAAAAAGGAGGAGATGTTGGAGTCCAAAAGAATGAGGGTCGTGACCAACTCTGTAATGACTGGAGGGTCTATGAACAGAGAGGGAACTTTTCTTATGAAAGCAGCATGTGGCAACCTGACACATCATGTCTGGTGCCAGAAGGAATGCTGAGGGCAGTCATGCCCCAAGTACATTATTTCTTGTGGGTATATATAGGAACATCTGAAGCCTGTAGTATAAAGAAAGCAACTATGTGAGCCTGTGATAAATCAAGCAGCTGATCAGCAATTACCTTTCCTCCCCGTTGATTCTGCCTAATAAATATGAAGACCTGAAGCAGCTCAGGGCCTTTGCTGACTAGAAGCAATGAGCACACTGACCCCTGTTTTAAAACAGATCTTTTTGTCTTTGTCTTCATTTCTGCAATCAACCCCCTTCGTTTCATCCCATAGTAACTGACTGCCATGCTGTCTCTATTAAAAATACAAAAAAAAAATAGGTAGGCTTGTTGGCAGACACATGTAATCCAAGCTACTTGGGAAACTGAGGCAGAAGAATCCCTTCAACCCAGGAGACGGATGTTGCAGTGGGCCAAAATAATTCCTTTGCACCTCAGACTGGGTGACAAGGTGTGACTCCATCTCAAAAAAAGCAAAAAACAAAAAGGAAGAAAACAAAACTTAACAAAACAAACAAAAAATATGTTCTGATTAAGAGAACCAAAACAAACAAACAAACAAACAAACAAGCTGCAGGCTGAGAAAAATTTAGGAAACACATCTGAAAAGTGACTTTTATGCAAAATATACAAAGAAATAAGATGTCCCAATTAATAAGTAGAGACCTGAATAGATACATCGCCAAAAAAGATATGGAGATGGAAAACCTGGCACAGAAAATACTGCTTGCTGAGCCCCTGTTACTTATTCTGAAGGCTGAGGCTCCAAGCCATTTCCTGAGGAGCAAGAGTGGCTACCAGAGTGGCAGTGGCTCCAAAGATCATCCCCCACCTACCCCAGGTCTACACTTCCTCCAGGTTCCAAGGATTCCCCAGCAATTGAGCATGATCACCAGGAAAGAGCCAGAAGGTGGATATTTTATTTCACAAATTTTCTTAAAATTCTGGATGCCAAAAAGTATCCTTTGGTTGTAACTTTTATATTTATCCTAACAATCTTGGGGCACTGGCAATTATAAGGAAAGATGATTTTCCACCTACATTTGATTCCATAGAGAAATAAAAGAATTGCCATGGCCAGGCATGGTGTCTCACACTGGTAATCCCAGCACTTTGGGAGGCTGAGCCGAGTGGATGTACTTAGGTCAGGTGTTTGAGATCATCCTGCTCAACATGGTGAAACAAGCTCTCTACAAAAAATGTAAAAAATTAGCTGGTAGTGGTGGCTGGATCCTGTAAACCCTGATCCTCAAGAAGCCAAGAAAAGAGAATTGCATGAATCTGGCAAGCTGAGGTTTCCAAAACCGAAATCATTCATTGCACTCCAGCCATTGGAACAGAGCAAGACTTTGTCTCAAAACAAACAAACAAACAAACAAAAATACAGAACAAGCAAACAAAAAAAGGATTCAATTACATTTTCAGGCAGTTATTTTAGAATGCTTGGCACAATGCATTAGTATTTTGGTATTCTCAAGACAGAAAACACAGTAACATTAGTAAGTAAAAACCAAATAGCAAGTCATTACAAATTCATGGGATTAATTTCATCTGGAATTCTTTCTGGCTTTTATTTAAAATGCGTAATGCTGAAATAATCAGATGTTTTCCTTGTGATATCTAAATGCAAAAGGAAACAACAGTTAGTGAACCATTATTAAATGAATCTCAGCCTTCAAATTTGATTCTGATGCAGTGGAATATTTTGTGAAAGATGAAAATCTAACAGACCAAACACACGTGATTTCAAATTTTGGCCTACTTTTGTAGAAGCAGATTTAAGAACCAAAACCTTCATAGTTCTAATTTTTGTCAGTGATTCAGCATTGCTAGATATGCAGTGAAACTGAAATCAGAGCTTTTTTTCAATTCCAACAGAAACTAGTTTGTACTCTGGACATTCGTGTTGCTCCTTTGAAATCCATAAAGAAATCACTTGATTGAAAGGGACTTTTACACAGGGAAAAATCGCGCTAATACCCCACATTATCTTATTGGTTACAGTTCACTATTTTATTGTAGTCACCATAAGATTAGAAAAAATAGCAGATAAATGACTATGTGTACTAGCATAATTTTATTATTTTTTACTAAGTGGAGCTGAACTCTCAGCACATTATTAAAAATTGTTTTCCTGTGGAACAACACATGTATGCTTTTTGGCAGCAGTCATAGATTAATGAACAAACAATAACAAGAAAATCATGCTCAACAACACCTGCCGTTTGGGGAAGGCAAATTAAAATAAGAGTGAGAGCACTGAACAGCTATACTGTGTCTAAATTTCTTTTTAAATATAATCAAAACTGCAACAGAAAATCTCATTAATTGCTGAAGGAATGCATAATTGTACAGTAACTTTAAAATAAGGTTTAAAACCATACATAAACATGCCTACAAATTTGTTTGTATGTTTACATTAGTAACATACACAAACAAATGTATCATTTCAAACATTTTTGAGTGTATAATTTGGAAGTTTTAACTGTGCTCAAATTGTGCAACCATCACCACCATTTCACAATCTCACCAGCAATGTACAAGGGTTCCAATTTCTCCACATACTCTCAAACTTTTCTTTAAAAAATAATGAAAAATTCCAATGGGGATAAAGTGGTAATCTCATTGTGGTTTAGATATTCATGTATTAAGTAGCTAGTGATTTTGAACATCTTTTCATGCGCTTATTGGCATTGGATTTGTAAATGATTTCTTGGCTATATCACTGAATAAATACAAAACATAAGAAAAAATAGATCAATTGAACTTCATCAAAACTAAACACGTTTGTGCATTAAAGGACATTGTCAGCATAGTGGAAAGAAAACCAACAACATGGGACAAAATATTTGCAAGTCATATATATGGTATGTATACAAATCACCCACTTGGATCTCTTCCAAATGCACTCTTCATTTTTTTCTACTCTAAAAAACTTTAAATAAACGTCAACTTTTGCTGTGAAACCTTTCTCAGTCTCCTTTGCTACTTTATTCCCCGCAGTCGAATTCTTTCTTCTGAGAAGGCAAGAGTTGAGGTTACTGCAGACCATGATAGATTTGACAGCAATAACTCAGATAACTTCCACTGGTAACAAGTGGATTAGCTGCTGGACAGGTGGTGGGAGTTCATGTGTAGTGTGTGGCTGGCCTGGCCCCAGGCAGTTCTGGACTGTGGACAGACCAGAACCCCATGCTACAAGCACTCTGTGGAGAGAGAGCTCACATTGTTGAGAGAATGCTGAGGAAGAAATTTTGTCTTTTTAGTGAAGTCACATTCCTTTACATAATATAAAATTAACTGTTTCTTAATGAATTCCTTAGTGATCCTTAGTACATGCATATTTGTGTGCAACTACCACATCTTAGTTCCAAATTATTTCCATTATCCCAAAAGGAAATTCCCTACTTATTAAGAAGCTCCTACCCAATCTGTCCTCTTTCTGACACCAGCAACCAATAATCTGATTTTTTTCTCTATGGATTTACTTATTCTAAATATTTACATAAACAAAATCATTCACTATGAGACTTTTTTGGTCAGCTTCTTCAGCCAAAATTTAAGTTTCCTCACATTGTAGCATTAGAGTTGTAATCCTTTTCACAGCTGAATAGTATGCTGTGGTATAAACATACCACATTTTGCTTCTGATTTTTTGTTGGTGGACATTTATTTGGTGTGTTTCCAGATTTTAGTTATTGTGAATGCTGATATGAACACATGTATACATGTTTTTGTTTGAATACCTCTGTTATTTTTTTTTGTGTATATAGCGTGGAGTGGATTTTTGGGATTCTATGGTAATTTTCTGTTTACCTTTTGCAGAACCACCAAACTATTTTTCACAGCAGCTGCAGCATTTTTCTTTCGCATATTCCCACTTCCATTTCAACAATTGTTAGCTCTTTTTTTTCGATTATAATTGGTGTGAAGAGGTAATTTACTGTAGTTTTGACTTGCATTTCCCCTAGGTTAAAGTGCGCAGGAGGCATAAGGGTTGGAGGAGCAAGAGGAAGGCTGAGGACAGCCATGTGGAGAGGATAAGCAAGCTCCAGGGGAGACAGTGGCTGTGGCAAACTCTGCCCGGTCTCAGCTCCAGCAGTGAATGGAAAGTGAGCCCATGATTGTATCGTGGATTTTCTCACAATCTAGCTATTTCAGCAAGGAGAGTATGTGATTTGGGGTACTGCACCCCTCTTCTCATAAGTCCCCTATAATTCAGTCTTCACTAGGCACCTGCCTGGAGCCAACCTGGTCTCTGCTCCCAGACAAAGGAGACCCTCATGCCCTGGGATCCTGATCCTGGTGGTCCCTAATGGACACAGGCCTGGAAGGAGGAGCACAGCCCATATGTGCTACAACAAAGACTGTAAAGTACAGAAGTGGACACTATATTTAGCCCAGTCACCCCAGGCCACATGAACCAGGCTCACCACTCATGGGCCTCGGCCTCCTCCTTTGAGAAAGGAACTGCCACAACCATTAATCTCAACAGCCTTTCCAGGATTTAATAGGTCAAACAACTTGGAATTCTGCTGATTTTAAATGCTGCTGTCATTCCAGATCTCACACAACCCTAGTGCCAGACACTGGAGTCAGAGTCTGCAGGTTGCGTTCTCCTGCTGGTGTGGGAAAACGTGCCAACTCAGTCTCCACTTGTGGCTGGTACACAGAGTGCTTGACCACCAACATTTAATTATTTCCACTTTTACCTCTAAGGTTTAACAAAGTGTGTCTGTGGTGTAAGCTGTCACTAACTTCCCTTCCTGTGGTCCTTACGGAGACTACCACAAAATACATGTCACTCTCAAAAACAAGCTTCTGTCAATTTGGTTAGCTCTGGGTTGACTTTTAGAAAAACTGTGTCCTCAGAAAGCAAGTTCCTTTGGCTCCAAACCTAGAAGAGTACAATGAGCATTAAGATGGCCTTGAGCTTAGACCCAGAAAAGTTCTGTGTGCAAGGCTTACTCCTCCCTTCTGCAAAAAAGAGTGATGACCTAATACACTAGACAGCTGCCCAGTGCCTCGTGTAACCCAAAACTTCAACATAATATTAACCTTAACCCAGCCCCTACCCCTAATCCTAACCAAGAACCCCTCACACTAACAGCAACCCTAAGCTACAAAGTTGACCCCATCTTCAACCCTGTGCCTAGCCACTCACCAAAACCTAAAACCCAAAACAAATCCCAATTCTAAATCCTAAATCTGACAGCTAAACCTGAATTTGACCCTGACCCTGAAATAACCCTAATACAAGGGTAACACAAACATTACAGAAACCTGAACTTAAGATCTAAGCCTAAAACCTTAACCCCAAACAACACACACAAAAAAAAAACCTAAACAAAAAACCCTATCTCTATCCCTTCAATGCTAATGCTAACCCTAACACTAACAACAACCGCTATATCTAACCCTAAATTCTAGCTCCTAAACTTACTTTCTGAACAGGAACATAACATTCACATTAAGTCTAACACTAACCCCTAACACAAACGCTAAATCTCTTATTACAACCCTAACCCTACACCTAAATGACACCTAAACCTAGCTCTTACAAACAGACAGAAACATGTCAAAAAGCGAGATGGGCCTAGCTTCCAAATCATATGTCTTTCTTCTATGATGGATACATTTTCTCTTGGACAGTGGACTCCGTGTTCTTCAGGTTTGAGACTCAGACTTGCACTCCTTGTTCCTCAGCTTGCAGGCAGCCTACTGTGATCATGTACATAAGTACTTATAATCTCCCTTACATATTTATATATACATATACATATACACACACACACACATATATATATGCAAATATAAAAATACATAAAGAGATGGCAAATTAAACAGTTTGTAAGTATTCTCAAAAAGCATTATTTTTTTATTATACTTTAAGTTTTAGGGTACATGTGCACAAAGTGCAGGTCAGTTCTCCCCACTCCCCCTACCCCAAAACAGGCTCCAGTGTCTGATGTTTCCCATCCTGTGTCCATGTGTTCTCATTGTTCAATTCCCACTTATGAGTGAGAACATGCAGTGTTTGTTTTTTTGTCCCTGAGATAGTTTGCTGAGAATGATGGTTTCCAGCTTCATCCATGTCCCTACAAAGGACATGAACTCATCATTTTTTATGGCTGCATAGTATTCTATGCCATATATGTGCCACATTTTCTTAATCCAGTCTATCGTTGCTGGACATTCGGCTTGGATCCAAGTCTTTGCTGTTGTGAATAGTGCCACAATAAACATACGTGTGCATGTGTCTTTATAGCAGCATGATTTATAATCCTTTGGGTATATACCCAGTAATGGGATTGTTGGGTTAAATAGTATTTCTAGTTCTAGATCCCTGAGGAATCCCCACACTGACTTCCACAGTGGTTCAATTAGGTTACAGTCCCACCAACTGTGTAAAAGTTTTCCTATTTCTCCATATCCTCTCTAGCACCTGTTGGTTCCTGACTTTTTAATGATAACCATTCTAACTGGTGTGAGATAGTATCTCATTGTGGTTTTGATTTGTATTTCTCTGATGACCAGTGATGACGAGCATTTTTTCATGTGTCTTTTGGCTGCATAAATGTCTTCTTTCGGGAAGTGTCTGTTCATATCCTTTGCCCACTTTTTGATTTTTTTTTTCTTGTAAATTTGGTGGAGCTCTTTGTAGATTCCGGATATTAGTCTTTGTCAGATGAGTAGATTGCAAAATTTTTCTCCCATTCTTAGGTTGCCTGTTCACTCTGATGGTAGTTTATTTTGCTGGGCAGAGGCTTTTTAGTTTAATTAGATCCCATTTGTCAATTTTGTCTTTTGTTGCCATTGCTTTTGGTATTATAGCCAGGAAACACTTGCCTATGTCTATATCCTGAATTGTGTACTCCAGGATTTCCTCCAGGGTTTTTATGGCTTAAGGTCTAATATTTAAGTATTTAATCCATCTTGAATTAATTTTTGTATAAGGTGTAAGGAAGGGATCCAGTTACAGCTTTCTACATGTGGCTAGCCATTTATCCCAGCACCATTTATTAAATAGGGAACCGTTTCCCCATTTCTTGTTTTTGTCAGGTTTGTCAAAGATCAGATGGTTTTACATGTGTGGAATTATTTCTGGATCTCTGTTCTGTTTCACTTATCTACATCTCTGTTTTGGTACTAGTCCCATGCTGTTTTTGTTACTGTAGCCTTGTATTATTATTTGAAGTTAGGTACTGTGATGCCTCCAGATTTGTTCTTTTGGCTTAGGATTGTCTTGGCAATGCGGGCTCTTTTTCGGTTCCATGTGAACTTTAAAATCGTATTTTTTCCAATTCTGTGAAGAAAGTCATTGGCAGCTTCATGGGGATAGCATTGAATCTATAAATTACCTTGGGCTGTATGGCCATTTTCATGACACTGATTCTTCTTACCTATGAGCATGGAAAGTTCTTCCATTTGTTAGTATCCTCTTTTATTTCTTTGAGCAGTGGCTTGCAGTTCTCCTAGGAGATGTTCTTCATGTTCCTTGTAAGTTGGATTCCTAGATATTTTATTCTCTTTTGTAATTTTATTTTATTTTGTTAATATTATTATACTTTAAGTTTAAGGGTACCTGTGCACAATGTGCAGGTTTGTTACATATGTACCCATGTGCCATGTGGTTGTGCTGCTCCCATTAACTTGTCATTTAGTATTAGGTATATCTCCTAATGCTATCCCTCCCCCCATCCCCTTCTCCACCCCACAACAGTCCCCGGAGTGTGAAGTTCCTCTTCATGTGTCCATGTGTTCTCATTGTTCAATTCCCACCTATGAGTTAGAACACGTAGTGTGTGGTTTTTTCTCCTTGTGATACTTTACTGAGAATGATGATTTCCAGTTTCATCCATGTCCCTACAAAGGACATGAGCTCATCATTTTTTATGGCTGCATGACATTCCGTGGTGTATATGTGCCACATTTTCTTAATCTAGTCTATCATTGTTTGACATTTGGGTTGGTTCCAAGTCTTTGCTATTGTGAATAGTGCCACAATAAACATAGGTGTGCATGTGTCTTTATATCAGCATGATTTACACTTTTTTGGGTATATACCAAGTAATGAGATGGCTTGGTCAAATGTTATTTCTAGTTCTAGATCCCTGAGGAATCACCACACTGACTTCCACAATGGTTGAACTAGTTTACAGTCCCACCAACACTGTAAAAAAGTGTGCTTATTTCTCCACATCCTCTCCAGCACCTGCCGTTTCCTGACCTTTTAATGATCGCCATTCTAACTGGTGTGAGATGGTATCTCATTGTGGTTTTGATTTGCTTTTCTCTGATGGTTGGTGATGGTGAGCATGTTTTCATGTGTTTTTTGGCTGCATAAAAGTCTTCTTTTGAGAAATGTCTGTTCATGTCCTTCACACATATTTTGATGGGGTTGTTTGTTATTTTCCTGTGAATTTGTTCGAGTTCATTGTAGATTCTGGATATTAGCCCTTTGTCAGATGAGTAAGTTGTGAAAATTTTCTCCCATTTTGTAGGTTCTGTGTTTACTCTGATGGTAGTTTCTTTTGCTGTGCAGCTCTTTAGTTTAATTAGATCCCATTTGTCAATTTTGGCTTTTGTTGCTGTTGCTTTTAGTGTTTTAGACATGAAGTCCTTGCCCATGACTATGTCCTGAATGGTGTTGCCTAGGTTTTCTTCTAGGATTTCTATGGTTTTAGGTCTAACAAGTAAGTCTTTAATCCATCTGGAATTAATTTTTGTATAAGGTTAACAAAAATATCCAGTTTCAGCTTTCTACCTATGAGTAGCCAGTTTTCCCAGCACCATTTATTAAATAGGGAATCCTTTCCCCATTGTTTGTTTTTCTCAGATTTCTCAAAGATCAGATAGTTGTAGATATTCAGCATTATTTCCGAGGGCTCTACTCTGTTCCATTGATCTATCTCTCTGTTTTGGTACCAGTATCATGCTGTTTTGTAGTATAGTTTGAAGTCAGGTAGCATGATGCCTCCAGCTTTGTACTTTTGGCTTAGGATGGATTTGGAGATGCTGGCTCATTTTTGGTTCCATATGGACTTTAAAGTGGTTTTTTTCCCAATTCTGTGAAGAAAGTCATTGGCAGCTTGATGGGGATGGCACTGAATCTATAAATTACCTTAGGCAGCATAGCCTTTGTCACAATATTGATTCTTCCTACCCATGAGTATGGAATTATCTTCCATTTGTTTGTATCCTCTTTTATATCATTGAGCAGTGGTTTGTAGTTCTCCTTGAAGAGATCCTTCACATCCCTTGTAAGTTGGATTCCTAGGTATTTTATTCTCTGAAGCAACTGTGAATGGGAGTTCACTCATGATTTGGCTCTCTGTTTGTCTGTTATTGGTGTACAAGAATGCTTGTGATTTTTGTACATTGATTTTTTATCTGAGACTTTACTGAAGTTGCTTATCAGCTTAAGGAGATTTTGGCTGAGACAAAGGGGTTTTCTAGATATAAAATCATGTAATCTGCAAACAGGGACAATTTCACTTCCTCTTTTCCTAGTTAAATACCCTTTATTTCCTTTTCCTGCCTAATTGCCCTGACCAGAACGTCCAACACTATGTTGAAAAGGAGTGGTGAGAGAGGACATCTGTGTCTTGTGCCAGTTTTCAAAGGGAATGCTTCCAGTTTTTGCCCATTCAATATGATATTGACTGTGGGTTTGTCATAGATAGTTCTTATTATTTTGAGATGTGTCCCATCAATACCTAATTTATTGAGAGTTTGTAGCATGAAGTGCTGTTGAATTTTGTCAAAGGCCTTTTCTGCATCTATTGAGATAATCCTGTGGTTATTGTCTCCGGTTCTGTTTTTATGCTGGATTACATTTATTGATTTGTGTATGTTGAACCAGGCTTGCATCCTATGGATGAAGCCCACTTGATCATGTTGGATAAGCTTTTTGATGTGCTGCTGGATTCTTTTTGCCAGTATTTTATTGAGGATTTTTGCGTCAATGTTCATCACGGATTATGGTCTAAAATTCTCTTTTTCGTTTGTGTCTCTGCCAGGATTTGCTGTCAGGATGACGCTGGCCTCATAAAATGAGTTAGGGAGGACTCCCTCTTTTTCTATTGATTGGAAAAGTTTCAGAAGAAATGGTACCAGTTCCTCCTTGTACCTCTGGTAGAATTTGGCTGTGAATCCATCTTGTCCTGGACTCTTTTTTGTTGGCAAGCTATTGATTATTGCCACAATTTCAGAGCCTGTTATTGGTCTATTCAGAGGTACAACTTCTTCCTGGATTAGTCTTCCGAGGGTGAATGTGTCAAGGAATTTATCCATTTCTTCTAGATTTTCTAGTTTGTTTGCGTAGAGGTGTTTGCAGTATTCTCTGATGATAGCTTGTATTTCTGTGGGATCACTGGTGATATCCCCTTTATCAATTTTTATTGCATCTATTTGATTCTTCTCTCTTTTCTTCTTTATTAGTCTCACTTGTGGTCGATCAATTTTGTTGATGTTTTCAAAAAACCAGCTCCTGGATTTATTAACTTCTTGAAGGGTTTTTTGTGTCTCTATTTCCTTCAGTTCTGCTCTGATTTTAGTTATTTATTCCCTTCTGCCAGTTTTTGAATCTATTTGCTCTTGCTTTTCTAATTCTTTTAATTGAGATGCTAGGATGTCAATTTTGGATCTTTCCTGCTTTCTCTTTTGAGCATTTAGTGTTATAAATTTCCCTCTGCACAATGCTTTGAATGTGTCCCAGATATTCTGGTATGTCATTTCCCTGAACTCCTCGGTTTCAAAGAACATCTTTATTTCTGACTTCATTTCATTATTTACCCAGTAGTCATTCTGGTACAGGTTGCTCAGTTTCTGTGTAGTGGAGCGGTTTTGAGTGAATTTCCTAATCCTGAGTTCTAGTTTGATTGCACTGTGCTCTGAGAGACAGTTTGTTATAATTTCTCTTCTTTTACATTTGCTGAGGAGAGCTTTACTTCCAACTATGTGGTCAATTTTGGAGTAGGTGTCATGTTCTGCCAAAAAAAAAAAGTATATTCTGTTAATTTGGGATGGAGAGTTCTGTAGATGTCTATTAGGTCTGCTTGGTGCAGAGCTGAGTTCAATTCCTGGGTATCCTTGTGAACATTTTGTCTCATTGATCTCTCTAATGTTGAGAGGGGGGTGTTACAGTCTCCCATTATTATTGTGTGGGAGTCTAAGTCTCTTTGTAAGTCACTCAGGACTTGCTTTATGAATCTGGGTGCTCCTGTATTGGGTGCATATATATTTAGGATAGTTAGTTCTTCTTGTTGATTTGATCCCTTTACCATTATGTAATGGCCTCATCTCTTTTGATCTTGTTCATTTAAAGTCTATTTTATCAGAGACTAGGATTGCAACCCCTGCTTTTTTTGTCTTCCATTTGCTTGGTTGATCTTCATCCCTTTATTCTGAGCCTATCTGTATCTCTGCACGTGAGATGGCTTTCCTGAATACAGCACACTGATGGGTCTTGACTCTTTATCCAATTTGCCCATCTGTGTCTATTAATTGGAGCATTTAGCCCATTTACATTTAAAGTTAATATTGTTATGTGTGAAGTTGATCCTGTCATTATGATTTTAGCTGGTTATTTTGCTCGTTGTTGATGCAGTTTCTTCCTAGCCTCAATGGTCTTTACAATTTGGCGTGTTTTTCAGTGGCTGGTACCTGTTGTCCCTTTCCATGTTTAGCACATCCTTCAGGAGCTCTTTTAGGGCAGGCCTGGTGGTGACAAAATATCTGAGTTTTTGCTTGTCTGTAAAGAATTTTATTTCTCCTTCACCTATGAAGCTTAGTTTGGCTGGATATAAAATTCTGGGTGGAAAATTCTTTTCTTTAAGGATGTTAAATATTGGCCCCCTCTCTCTTCTCGCTTGTACACTTGCTGCTGAGAGATCCGCTGTTAGTCTGATGGGCTTCCCTTTGTGTGTAACCCGACCTTTCTCTCTGGCTGCCCTTAACATTTTTTCCTTCATTTCAACTTTGGTGCATCTATTTTATTCTCTTTGACGCAATTGTGAATGGGATTTCACTCATGATTTGTCTCTCTGTTTGTCTGTTATTGGTTTTTAAGTATGCCTGTGAGTTTTGCACTTTGATTTTGTATCCTGAGACTTTGCTGAATTTGCCTTTCAGCTTAAGGCGATTTTCAGCTGAGATGATGGGGACAGATGATATACAATCTTATCATCTGCAAACAGGGACAATTTGACTTCCTTTTTTCCTAGTTCAATACACTTTATCTCCTTCTCCTGTCCGATTGCCCTGGCCAGAACTCCAACACTATGTTGAATAGGAGTGGTGAGAGAGGGCATCCCTGTCTTGTGCCAGTTTTCAAAGGGAATGCTTCCAGTTTTTGCCCATTCTGTATGATATTGGCTGTGGGTTTGTCATAGATAGCTTTTATTATTTTGAGATACGTCCCATCAATACCTAATTTACTGAGAGTCTTTAGCATGAAGCATTGTTGAATTTTGTCAGAGGCCTTTCCTTCATCTATTGAGATAATCATGTGATTTCTGTGATTGCTTCTGTTTATATGCTGGATTACATTTATTGATTTGTGTATGTTGAACCAGCCTTGCATCCCAGGGATAAAGCCCTCTTGATCATGGTGGATAAGCTTTTTGATGTGCTCTGGATTCTCTTTGTCCATATTTGGTTGAGGATTTTTGCATTGATGTTCATCAGTGATATTGGTCTAAATTTCATTTTTTTTTGTTGTGTCTCTGTCAGGCTTCGGTATCAGGATGATGCTGGACTCATAAAATGACTTAGAGGATTCTCTCTTTTTCTATTGATTGGAATAGTTTCAGAAGGAAAGGTATCAGCTCTTCCTTGTACCTCTGGTAGAATTCGGCTGTGAATACATCTGGTCCTGGAATTTTTTTGGTTGGATCGCTATTAATTATTTCCTCAATTTCAGAGCTTGTTGTTGGTCTATTCAGAGGTGCAACTTCTTCCTGGTTTAGACTTGGGAGGTTGTATGTGTTGAGGAATTTATCCATTTCTTCTGGATTTTCAAGTTTATTTGCATAGAGGTGTTTACAGTACTCTCGGATGGTACTTTGTATTTCTGTGGGATCAGTAGTCATATTCCCTTTACATTTTTTGTTGCCTCTATTTGATTCTTCTGTCTTTTCTTCTGTATTAGTCTTGCTAGTTGTCTGCCAATTTTGCTGATCTTTTCAAAAAGCAGCTCCTGGATGAACTGATTTTTGGAAGGGTTTTTAGTATCTTATCTCCTTCAGTTCTGCTCTGATCATAGTTATTTCTTGCCTTCTGCTATCTTTTGAATGTGTTTAGTATTGCTTCTTTAGTTCTTTTAATTTTGATATTAGGATGCCAATTTCAAATCTTTACTGCTTTCTTTTGTGAGAATTTAGTGCTATAAATTTCCCTCTACACACTGCTTTGAATGTGTCCCAGATATTCTGGTATGTTGTGTCCCTGATCTCATTGGTTTCAAAGAACATCTTTATTTCTGCCTTCATTTTGCTATGTACCCAGTAGTCATTCAGGAACAGTTTGCTCAGTTTCCATGTAGTGGAGTGGTTTTGAGTGAGTTTCCTAATCCTGAGCTCTAGCTTGATTGCACTGTGCTCTGAGAGCCACTTTGTTATAATTTCTGTTCTTTTACATGTGCTGAGGAGTGCTTTCCTTCCAACTATGTGGTAAATTTTGGAATAGGTGTGATATGTGGTGCTAAAAAAAGTATATTCTGTTGATTTGGGAGGTAGAATTCCATAGATGTCTATGAGGTCCGCTTGGAGCAGAGCTGAGTTCAATTCCTGGATATCCTTGTGAACTTTTTGTAACATTGATCTGTCTAATGTTGACAGTGTGTTGTTACAGTGTCCCATTATTATTGTGTGGGAATCTAAGTCTCTTTGTAGGTCACTCAGGACTTGCTTTATGAATCTGGGTGCTCCCGTATTGGGTGCACATATATTTAGATTAGTTAGCTCTTCTTGTTGAATGGATCCCTTTACCATTATATAATGGCCTTCTTTGTCTCTTTTGATCTTTGTTCGTTAAAAGTCTGTTTAATCAGAGACTAGGATTGCAACCCCTGCCTTTTTTTGTCTTCCATTTGCTTGGTAGATCTTCTTCCATCCCTTTATTTTGAGCTTATGTGTGTCTTTGCATGTGAGATGGGTTTCCTGAATACAGCACACTGATGGTCTTGACTCTTTATCCAATTTGCCCATCTGTGTCTTTTAATTGGAGCATTCAGCCCATTTACATTTGAGGTTAATATTGTTATGTGTGAATATGATTTTGTCACTATGATGTTAGCTGATTGTTTTGCTCATTAGTTGATGCAGTTTCTTCCTAGCCTCAAAGGTCTTCAGATTTGGCATGTTATGGCAGTGGCTGGTACTGGTTGTTCCTTTCCATGTTTAGCTCTTCCTTCAGGAGCTCTTTTAGGGCAGGCCTGATGATGACAAAATCTCTCAGCGTTTGCTTGTCGGTAAAGGATTTTGTTTCTCCTTCACTTATGAAGTTTGGTTGGCTGGATATAAAACTCTAGGTTGAAAATTATTTTCTTTAAGAATGTTTAATATTGGCACACACTCTCTTCTGGCTTGTACACTTTCTGCTGAGAGATTAGCTATTAGTCTGATGGGCTTCCCTTTGTGTGTAACCCGACCTTTCTCTCTGGCTGCCCTTAACGTTTTTTCCCTTCATTTCAACTTTGGCGAATCTGACAATTTTGTGTCTTGGAGTTGCTCTTCTCAAGGAGTATCTTTGTGGCATTCTCTGTATTTCCTGAATTGGAATGTTGGAATGCTTTGTTAGATTGGGGAAGTTCTCCTGGATAATATCCTGTGGAGTGTTTTCCATCTTGGTTCCATTCTCCCTGTCACTTTCAGGTACACCAATCAGACATAGTTCTGGTCTTCTCACATAGTCCATATTTCTTGGAGAATTTGTTCACTTCTTTTTATTCTTTTTTCTCTAAACTTCTCTTATCACTTCATTTCATTCATTTGATCTTCCATCACTGATACCCTTTCTTCCAGTTGATTGAATCAGCTACTGAGGCTTGTGCCTTTCTCAAGTAGTTCTTGTGCCTTGGTTTTCATCTCCATCACGTCCTTTAAGGACTTCTCTGCATTGGTTATTCTGGTTACCCATTCCTCTAATTATTTCCAAGGTTTTTAACTTCTTTGTCACGGGTTCCAACTTCCTCCTTTAGCTCAGAGTAGTTTGATCATCTGAAGCCTTCTTCGCTCAACTCATCAAAGCCATTCTCCATCCAGGTTTGTTCCATTGCTGGTGAGGAGTTGTGTTGCTTTGGAGGAGGAGAAGTGCTCTGATTTTTAGAGCTTCTAGATTTTCTGCTCTATTTTGTCCCCATCTTTGTGGTTTTATCTACCATTGTTCTTTGATGATGGTGACGTACAGGTGGGGTTTTGGTGTGGATATCCTTTCTGTTTGTTAGTTTTCCTTCTAACAATCAGGACCCTCAACCACAGGTCTTTGGAGTTTGCTGGAGGTCCACTCCAGACCCTGTTACCCTATGTATCAGCAGCAGAGGCCGAAGAACAGAAGATATTGGTGAACAGCAAATGTTGCTGCCTGATTGTTCCTCTGGAAGTTTTGTCTCAGGGGATTACCCAACCATGTGAGGTGTCTTTCTGCCCCTAATGATGGGTGCCTCCCAGTTAGGCTACTTGGGGATTCAGGACCCACCTGAGGAGACAGTCTGTTTGATCTCAGATATCCAGCGGTGTGCTGGGAGAACCACTACTCTCTTCCATGCTGTCAGACAGGTACATTTAAGTCTGCAGAGGTTTCTGCTGCCTTTTGTTTGGCTATGCTCTGCCCCCACAGGTAGAGTCTACAGAGGTAGGCAGGCCTCCTTGAGATGTGGTGGGCTCCACCCAGTTTGATCTTCCAAGCACCTTCCTTTACCTGCTCAAGCCTCAGCAACGGTGGGTGCCCCTACCTCTGTCTCACTGCCACCTTGCAGTTTGATCTCAGACTGCTATTCTAGCAATGAGTGAGGCTGTGTGACCATAGAACCCTCCAACCCATTCACAGGATATAATCTCCTGGTGTGCCATTTGCTAAGACTGTTGGAAAAGTGCAGTATAAGGGTGGGAGTGACCTGATCTTTCAAGTGCCATCTGTCACACCTTTCTTTGACTAGGAAAGGGAATTCCCTGACCCCTTTTGCTTCCTGGATGAGGTGATGTCTCACCTTGCTTTGAGTCATACTCGGTGCACTGCACCCACTGTCCTGCACCCACTTGATAACACTACCCAGTGAGATGAACCCAGTACCTCAGTTGGAAGTGGAGAAGTCACCTGTCTTCTTCCTTCAGGTCTTGAGCTGATCACTATCCCTAGGACACAACCAAAATGCATTCTTTGAATAAATACTAAAGGTGTAAGCCTTCTTTTAATAAGTCAGCTTGTTTGATGGTGACATTGTAAACTAATTCCATACAAAAAATCCTGACATATATACACATGTGCATATGAGCTTCAGTGGTCCATACCCATCTGTGTAAAAAAAAAAAAACAAAAAAACTCTTAAAGTACTTATTTTTCTATTTACTTACTTCCAAGGCTCTAGAACATATATCAGAGGAATTATTTAACAAATGGTTACCAATTAGTAAACACCCTTCATTTCTTTAAAAACAAAAGTGTATTATGTCTTCTTAGAAAAGGACAATTTAAACTTTCAGAAATATTTGGTAAATACTGGTTCTGTAATTATTGTAAAATGTACCCATGAACATCAGTTTCAAATTTAAGTAATCTAAAAAGCCTAACTCGCTTAGTGAAAAAACTGTTACAGGTAATAATGGTAATAGTAACAGTAATAATAATAAAACAGTGCCAGCACTTGGAAAAATCAGGTCAATCACAGGCTTCAATAAATATTCGTCTTTGACTACAAGATTTACCTGAACAGCTTTGTTTCTACAAATAGTGCCAGCTTCTGTACACCACTTAATGTCTGCCAATGCCTCAATTTCACACTCTCTGCATTGTTCCAAGAATGTGTCTAAACAGCAAAGCTCTCCTTTAGTATATTAAGCAAAACAAATTAATCTTGCCTTTTCCTTTTATGTATTCAATGGCATTTTATCAATCTTGGACAAAAAGTGAGCCCTATATGGGTAGGAGTTCTGCCAAGTGGAGAAGGCTCTAGCATCAACAAAAGAGCCTACAGCTCAGGTGCTAAGTGAGAACTAAGGAAGTAGTGTAAATGTAGATAATTACCATGTTGCTGCTACTTGCTCACCTTCTGAAACAAATTTTTGATTCAAATGAAAAAGATTTCCATTGTAGAAATTCATCTCCTTTTGGATTTATCTTAACATTTTTAGAAATTGTTCCTATTACATCGATTTCCTCATTCATTGATTTTTATTTTCTCTTACTGTCTAATATGCATTTATTATGAATGCATTATTTTATTACATTCAAACAAGGCAGAGAACAAATAATTCTAATCATAGATGTCCACTATGCAAACGTCTAACAATTTTTTTTTTAAATGTGGGAGATAATTGAGCATTGGTTCTACTAAACAACTTTAGCACAATTGAAAATCCTCTAACCCCAGCTATTAGCCTTGAAAATTTTGCTTTCATTTGGCTCACTTATTGTAATATCCTAGGATCATTCTTGACTATGTTATGACTGGGATCATTCATGACTATATTATGGATACACATTGTGCTTTCTGAATGTTGACTTTTCTCCCTTGGTACCTCCAAAACAGAGGCTGACAAAGGTTTTATTTTTTGACATTCATGTTTTACAAAAATATTGAAAAAATAATTGGAAGGAAAAACAGATAAATAGAAAATATATTGTTTAATTTCTAATCATTGATTAACTGAACTGGCCTTATTTTACTAATGTTTACCCTAAGTTGAATCAATGGAAATTATATACAACTTTTCAAATCCTTCTGCTTTATGGAAACCAAAGTTGGAGTTAAGAAATCTTCAAAATATAATATCAAAAGGTTATAAATATGAGCTTCTAAAAATGATTTTCTCGACAGATGTTTCAACACTGTTAACTTCTTAAAGGTGCCTGACATTCAATATTTTAGGATATTTAGCAGCTTTTCTAACTTCTCAGCAGTAGATGCTAGTAACAACCTTACCAATACCACTTTCAGTCATGAACCAGTGTTAGAGTGAAATCTAAAGTAAAATCTGCAGACCTATAAAAACCCCAGACAGTCACATGGACTATCTGTTACCTCTATGAGCTCATCCTCTATAACTTTTCCCCTTCTACAGTCTGCTGCAGACACAGGTAGCTGGCTTTTTAAAAACAATTTATACAGTCTGCCACCAAGAATCATTGTACTTATTGATCTTGCTGCATGCTTACATTATTTTCTCATTATTTTCTTCAGATCTTTTTATGAAAGTCACTTTGTAAGCCAATTACTGTATATTTGTTTTACAAAAATCAAAATGTACTTTATAACAGAGAATCTTACATCATACATTTTCTACAAAATTGATAATTTCACTTAAAAAAAACAAAAACTTTCTAAAATAACCACTAAAACAAAATCCTAACCTCTAGGATTCAAAATTGGAAGTGTAATGGTCACTTTAAGTATTTTAAACAAGAGACAAAACATGAACCTCATAAATAACCATAAACTCTGAAATTAGAAAACACTCAGTTATTCATAGACAAAAATAAAAGCAAAACTGCAGGGATGGCAGTTTCAAAAACATTCCCAAAAAAGGATTCAAACCATCAAAAACAGTCTGGACCCTGAAAATCAAGAGTATATATCAACCAAGTAAACATTTAATCCAGAAAGACAATTGTAAAATGGAAAAGTTCCTTCTTTTTTCTTTAAGGATTGTCATATCACCTCCTAGGCACAGATGAAACCTTCAGAATTGAAATCCACACTGTCAGAATGAGGACTTGATTCCTGCTACTGGAAAAAGCAAAGAAACCCTTATGTGCTAAATTGTTGTTGTTGTTGTTGTTTTTCTGAGTCTTCCTAAAGGACATATGAATATTTGGTAAAATGAACATTTGTTTCTCCTTGGCCTAACTCAGAAGTCACTCTTGGTTGGAAATTCCAGGAATTGGTCACAAACATTTAAGTTGCTGAGTACAAAAAATACTGTTATTTTTTACACTAGGCTAAGGATAAACAGGAACAAAGGTTAGAGAGATTAGCATTTGTAAAAAATCTGCATATTCAAAAGAATTTTAATATACTGAAGCACCTAGAAAATCATGCATATGCTTACAACAGTAACATTCTAAAAGAAATGTAAAACAATATACATTAACCCTCAAGTATATCTATAGCTTCAGAGTGAGAAGAAAGTGAATGTTAGGAGAGCAATATAAACAATCCCCCTGAGAGTTAAAGGAGAGTGTTAACACATACCCTGTATTTAAAAGTGATAATTTTCATATTGCTCTTATTCAAAGTGCTAATGGAATGCAAGCTAAGCTTTTAATAACTAATACATTGCGTTTCAGAAATAAAAAAAACATTCAGAGTTAGCACGTTATGACATTTCAAATACACAGATAACTTTCAGTGTTAGCACATAATGGCATTTCAAATATAGTTTTCTGAAAAGCAAAAACAGAAAAACAAACAGAAAGTTATGAACAATATAAACTAAATGCAGGAATTAAATGTGTCCCAAATTTTATAGACAAAGAACTAAAAACAGCAGTCTTAAGTAGGGCTACAGAGAAATTATAGACAAATGATGAAAGAATAACGTGAGAGCATCAGTGAGACAAATTATAAAAGAACCTGTAAAAAAATGGGATAACTACTGAAGTAAAGTCTATAATAAAGGGATTGAACAGCACATTTGAGCATGTAAATATTCGTTCAATCTGAAGGAATAAAAACTGAAATAACCCAGTCTGAGGAGTAAAATTTTTTTAAAAAGTAAAAAAAAAAAAAAAGAGCAAATAGAACACCATGAGGTATACCGGTATATGCAATATGGGCATCTTATAAATGAAGCATAACAGAAGCCAAAAATTTGTAAGACAAAAATGGCTGCACATTTCCTGAACTTAAAAAATCTGAATCAAAAAGATGAAAGAGGACAAAAGTCTTTAACCACAATATAGTCAACGATAGCCACATCAGAAAGCATTATAGGCAATCAAGATCCAATACAAAGAAAATTGTAAAAGCAGATAGGGAATAGAAATTTGCTAGGTACAAGAAGATCTTCATTAAAATTAACAAATGATTGTTCAGCTGAAACCATGAAGTCAGAAGGTGGTGGGATATCCAAGTTTTAACAGAAAAATGCTATCAAACCTGAAATGTATAACTGGTAAAATGAAATTCAAGCAAACCTATCTAGATAAAGAAAAGCTAAAGGAAATTGTGACTACACCTTCTCTATAAGAAAAATGCTATTATTATTTCAACCCTGGCAAACTTAACTGTTAACGAACAGTCTGTGTGCACAGATATAATCACAAACAGTAATATAAATTGAGAAGGATGGAAAACTATAAGAGCAGCATATTTTTATATTGTCGACCTTAAACAATAAATTATTCACACAAGTTAGTTTTGTTCATAGTGGGCTATTTTAAGTTTTCAATAATAATTGAAATCCCAAATACACCTAATTGTAATATAAAAAATACAACAGAAGGTTTTAAAAAATTAGCCAAATTTTTTAAACGAGCAAAAAATAAATTCAGGATCAAGCAGAAGAAAAAGCATATGGAAAACATGTAAGTCAATATCAGAATATGTAACATTTTACTTGTAAGAACTGTAAATATGAGCTCTTGCTTAAAAAGGCACACATTGTTGCAAGTGTACACTTAAACGAAGGAGTCACATTTGTGACTTCTATGCGAGGCATACTTTAGGTGTAAAGACAAATAGGCCAAAGTAAAATGATAGTAGATTCTGGGAAAGTTATGCAATGTACAACGGATCACTGTATATCCGTCTGTTCAACTATACAATAGGTGCAGTGGAAGGATTAATATGATGTAATTACTATGGAATTCTGAGTCTACTTGAAGTTTTACAGCTTCCAAAAAAAGATTTACAAAGTAAATAAAAATTAAATTTTGTCAACTTTGTAGCCCAGATCAACAGCAGCTACTTATTCTTTAATAACGACCACGCTGGGATGCTGCCTTGCATATATTTCTGGAGCAGCTTACAAGAGCCATGGTAAAGAGAAGGGACCCTGTCCTCCAAATCTCAGGACTCACTTGGCGATTGCTGCTTCTGCTTATGGAGGTCCCGACAGAGGTGAATAGTCATTGTTTTATTCCCTAAACATTATGCAGGCTCTTTGTCCCTCTGTGCAACCAACCTTCAGTAGACTTAAAAAGCAAAAATATTTTTTTCCTGATTGTACTTCTTTTCCTCTGAAGACATTTGTAGAACAAAACTTTCAAAATTAATCATATATATGGTTAATCATATATATTAATCATATATAATCATATATTATATAATATATAATATATCATTAATTAATATATAATACATAATATATAATTAATATATAATATATAATTATAAATATTACATATTATGTAATATTGATATTACATAATATACATAACAATATAGATAATATATATAATGTAATATTACACATAATGTATAATATTATATGTATATATACATATATTATACATATAATATTATATGTATATATACATATATTATACATATAATATATGTATATGTTATAAATATGTTATTCTACATATGCTATTGTACATATAATATTATATGTACATATACATAAGGTATATGTATAATAATATACATAATATACATAACAATATACATAATATAATATTATGTAATATTATATAAAATGTAAAATGTAATATAATATGTAATATTATATAGTATGTAAAATGTAATACAATATGTAATATATAATATGTAATATATAATATCATATATAATATCATATATTATATATTCTAATATAGAATACATATTGCATATAATATCATATATTTTATATGATATTATATATAATCTGTATCATATATAATATATAGTGCATATCATATATTATATATTATATATAATATATCTGATATACTATATAATCATATACACAAATCATATATCAATCATATATACACATACATGTGTGCATACATATATATATAAAATGAAATGTGGTTTTAACGATATGTGTCCCAAAACAATGTGCCTCCAAAAAGACCCAAGAAGAAGCTCAGTACAGCTGATTTACAAGAAGGAAAGAGCCTATGTAATGAATAAACAAAACTCTACCAAACATAGAAGTAGAAAATCTTATTGTCAAAGTTACAGCACTTTAAATTTTAAATGCTCTTTTTCAGCACCGGTAAAATCACAAACCACAGAGTGAAATAGGAAAGAATGTCTCATTTTAAGAACAACTACAAAAAATTACGAAAAAATAGCCTTCTTTTGACAGCCCTAATGGCAGCCTTACTAAAATGTAATATTTAAAATTTAGCTACTTAATAAGCTAATAGAATAAACAAAGAAGCACAAACAATTATGAACAAAAATTATTAATCCAAAGAGTAAAATTATTTTAAAACCTAAAAATGTCTAGAGATAAACTGTACAGTGAAATAGAGAAATATGGCTCATTTGAAGAATTAAAAAGAAATTATGATCTGAAACTTTTTTCAGATATCACAAATGGTGGTCTTACTAAAACACAATATTTAAAATTAAGATTCAGAGTCAGCTAATAGAAGAAACAAAAGAAGCACAAAAAATTGTGAACAAAAATTAATAAAAAAGTAAAATTATTTTAAACCCTAAAAAAGTCTAGGGATAAAAAGAAAAAAATATTCACTACAGATATTTAAAAGCAGACTTGAGCTGGGGGAAGAACACACTATCAGCAAACCAAAGAAACGGTTTTGATATTATTAAGTTAGGAAATGATAGAAAAAAAAGTAAAGTAATGAGAACAAAGCCTAAAATGATGTGAAACACTATCAAGCACCCTTATTATGCATACTGGAAGTTCAAAGGGTGAGAAAAAGAATGAGGAAGACTATTTAGAAACAATAATGGTAAAGAATGTCAAACGCAACAAACTCCAAGTAAGAGAAACTCAAAGAAACAAACTCAAATTATATGACAATTAAACTCTTCGAAAGAAAGACAGAGAAAATCTTGAAAGCAACAAGAGAAGTGACTAGTAATGTTCCAAGAACCCTCAAAATTAATCAGCAATCTTATCTGAAAACTCAAGAGGACAGACAGCAATAGATTAACATATTCCAAATGATGTAAGAAAAAACTTTTGAACAGAAATCTTATGTTCAAAACATTGTCCCTTATAAGTGACGGAGAAATCATGACATTTCCAGATAAAAGCTGGGACATTTTACCAGTAGACTATCTTTTTTAAATATGTCTTATGGGATACTTCACGGTAAAATGAACAGACAATAAAGAGCAGTATGAATGAATATATATTATGGTAAAGATAAATATATAAGATATTATAAAACATAAAGAATAACCGTGCACACCTCCACAATTTGTTTCCCAAGCAATTTAAAACACAAATATATTTCATAAAAATACTATCACTAACTTATATTTTTGACATACAATGCATAAAGGTATGATTTTGAGAACTCAAGAAGGAAATCATAGGGGTGAAGCTATACAGAGTTAAGGGATTTGTGTGTTATTGAAAGTAAGCTAGTATAACTTTAAAAGTGGAATAACTTTATAATATTCAATGTAATCACAGTATCAATGACAATTAAAAAAGAAAAAGAATAACAGGCAAGTATAAATCTTTCTGTACCACACCAGAGAGTAGGAGATGTGGATTTAGCTACTCTCACTTGAGGCTTCCAAGCTAGCCATCATGTACCATGAGACAAAGCCCAAGCTTTTCCACCAGGGCGTAAGTGTGGAGACCCTAAAGCACATGGCATAGCTGCTATTTCAAACAATTTTCACTATACCAGTGGTGAAGAAATAGAATAGGCTCATCCATATGCAGAACCTAGTGAAGAACTGGAGGCAGAAAGAAGTGACTATGTGGAGATACAAATGAAACAAATTTGGCACAGGAACTGCTCCAATCCTGTATCTTTCTTCACGGCTTTCCAGGACTTTGAGGTTGAAACTATTGTTGACAAAAGACAAGGCAAAAATGTAAAGACAGAGGCCAGGCACAGTGGCTCACATCTGTAATCTCAGCACTTTGCAAGGCTGGTGCGGGCAGATCACGAGTTCAGGAGATGGAGGCCATCCTGGCTAATACAGCGAAAACCTGTTTCTACTAAAAATCATAAAGTTATCCAGGTGTGGTGGCAGGCCCCTGTAATCTCATCTACTCAGGAGGCTGAGGCAGGAGAATCACATGAACCCAGGACGCGGAGGTTGCAGTGAGCTGAGATTGTGCAACTGTGCCACTGTACTCCCGCCTGAGTGATAGCTCAAGACTTTGTCTAAAACAAAAGAAAAATAAATAAAATTTGGTGTTGGAAAGGTTATGAAGAAACAGTGTCATTCCAGAGCAGCACTGGTGAAAAATGTATATATGACTTTAACAGATGACAGACTGAAAAACAGAAAAAATTAAAAAGTGGCATGTACCAGAACAACTAGAAATTTTTCAAACAATACCAGAAGATGAACATCTACATCTACCAAGCTCAACTTTTTGAAGAGTGCTCCTAAAACTCTAGTGTCTGTCCAACACCACAAATTCAAAAGCAGCCGGTTATGTGCTGCCAGCCAGAATGTTAGCAGTAATCCAGGGTCACGTCTGTCTGACGCAAAGAATATGGAGCTACTATATTCAACTATCAAGAAAGACAATTGTCCCTTACAGCCCTATTCACAAAAGAACACAGTGAGTGGCCTTCAGGAACTCAAGAATCTGGACCCTATTGCAGCAGATCAGCAGGATACAGTGGTCTTCAAGGAGGAGGAAGGGAAGCTCATCAGGGCTTTATCAGATCCCAGGGCAGGACAGTGTGGAATAGAGAACAAGACCGAGATTCACCCACTATTTTCTCAGAAGTCTGGCTCAGTTACTGCTTCCATGGCTGCAGACTCAGCTACCAAAAAAGCTATAGTGTTATTAATGGGGCTATTAGCAGCCAATGGAGAAACAGACATGCATATATTAGTTACAAGAGGGAAAAGTGGACAAAGAAATGTTACTGACAATGGCAGAGACCAGCCTTTTATCAAGAAGATGTACTTCACCAGAGGGCTATCAGAAAATGCCAGGACATACAGATATATTGTAGTGAAGAAAGAGGATGGATTCACCCAGATGTTGCTATAAACTAGATCAACATAAAAAAATGCACTGAATATAGAAGTAATTAAAGAAATGGTTAATGCTCTGAATAGGGCTGCTGTGGGTGGGAGCAAGCTTGTGCTGTTCAGCGCAGGTGGAAGTGTCCTTTGCTGTGGTCTCGATTTTGGATACTTTCTGAAGTATTTAAGGAAGGACAGAAACAGAACAAGCCTTGAAATGGTGAACACAATCAAGAACATTGTGAATAATTTCAATCAATTTTAAAAGCCTATTTTTGAATCAGTCAGTGGCCCATCCTTTGGAATAGGTGCATCCACACTGCCTCTTTGTGATTTCTTCTGAGCTAATGAAAAGGCTTGGTTTCAAATCCCTTATATGACATCTGGACAGAGTCCAGATGGCTGTTGTGTTACTTTAGCTCCTACTTGAACTTTGCATCATCCAGCCTCCTTAATTATTGTGACCATGAGACATTGCTTCATCCTTTGATTGGTCCCAGCCTAAGGTCTCAGGCCAAGCTGTCACTTCAGCTCCTTTCTTAGTCCAGGGCCAAGTTCCAAGGTGGAGACTTGTAGCTTCTACAAATCATCACTTCAGCTCCAGGTGAATCCAAGACCAAGTTTCAGGGCCAAGATGAATAACGCTTACTCCAAAAACACTAAGCACATTCCTTTACTTCTCTGCCTTTAGAAACTGTAAAGCACAGTCTCATAATAGGTAAACCACTCACATTCCACCCCCACTGTGAGGAGTTTCTTACTTTCACTTATAAAAGTTTTGATTCAACATTTTTGCATCCATCCTCCTTAATTTTCTTGGCCATGAGACAAAGAACTCTGTGTGATACCTCACATTTAGAGATTTCTAGAATGTAGTGCACTAATGAGACCACAATGATTGAAGTCTGGGAATTGAGCTATGGGATGCATCAGCCTTGCGTGACCAACTGACAAACTGTCCCCACACTGTGATACATACCCTTGGGGGCATTCAACAATATAGTGGTCATGAACAGAGTCTGAAAAGGGGCAAGGCAAACTGATACAGCCTAGAAACCTGAGGGACACCATCAAGCAGCCATACATATGCATTTTCGAAGTTCGAAGGAAGAGACAAAAGATCATGGAGACTATTTAACAAAATAGTCATAAAGAATGCAACAATTTAAGACAATAAGTAAACATCCAAGAAGCTCAACAGACTCCAAGTAACAAAAACTCAAAGAAACAAACTCAAAGTTACCTGATAATTAAACTGTCTAAAACAAACACAAAGAGAATCTTGAGGATTTTCAAAGGAAGGAGAGGAAATAGCTAGTCATGTAAAAGGGACCCTAAAAATAGCCAGTGGATTGCTTATCTTAATAACCACTGAAAAGCAGTAGATTACTTATCTGAAAACTAAGAAGATAGAAAGCAGTAGACTAATATGTTCCAAGTGATGTCAGAAAAAACTGTCAAACCTAAACCTTATGATCCACCAAATTGTCCATCAAAGTTGAGGGACACATTATGACATTCCCACATAAAAGCTGGCACCCTTTACAAGTAGACTACCCTTTAAGAAATGTCTTATGGAGTACTTCAGGGTAGAATGGACAGACACTCAAAGGCAGTATGAACAAACAAAGGTTAAGGTAAAGATAAATATATGTACAAATATATAAGATACAACATTTGGCCGGGCACGGTGGCTCACATCTGTAATCCCAGCACTTTGGGAGACCGAGTTGCATGGTTCATGCGGTCAGGAGATCAAGACAATCCGGGCTAACACGGTGAAACCCCTTCCCTACTAAAAATACAAAAAAATTAACAGGCAATGTGGCAGGCAACTGTAGTCTCAGCTACTCGAGACGCTGACATAGGAGAATGGCATGAATCTGGGAGTCGGAGCTTTCAGTGAGCCTACATCACACCACTGCACTCCAGCCTGGGTGACAGGGCGAGACTCCATATCAAAAAGAAAAAAAAAATTAACAATATGCACCTCCACAAGTTGTTCTCCATGTACCTTAAGACACATACATATTTAATTTAAAAAAAACACTTCTACTTTGTGTTTTTGACATAAAATGAATAAAGGTATAATTTTGAGGACTCAGTAAGTGAAATAGTGGAGGTAAATTATACAGGAGTAAAGGTTTTCTATGTTACTGAAGGTAAGCTAGTGTAACTTTAAAAATGTTATAACATTAGAATATTCCATACAATCATCATAGGAACCACAATTAAACAAACAAACACAAAGGAGTAATAGGCAGGAAGAAAGCTTTCTGTTCTACACCAGAAGGTTGTGGCTGTGGATTTAGCTACTCTCACCTGAGGCTACTGAGCAAGCTCTCATGCACAATAGCATAGCTGCTATTTCACACAATTTTCACTACACCAATGGTGATGAAATAGAAGAGGTTCATCCATACGCAGAAGCTAGTGAAGAACTGGAGGCAGAAAGGAGTGGCTATGTGGAGACACAACTGAAAAAAAGTTGGCACAGCAACTGCTCCAATCCTGTGTCTTTCCTCATGGCTTCCCAGGAGTTTGAGGTTGAAAGTATTTTTGACAAAAGACAAGATTACAATGGGAATACAGAGTATTTGATTCGGTGGAAAGGTTATGACAAACAGGATGACACTTGGGAACCAAAACAACACCTCACGGACTGTGAAAAATATATACATGATTTTAAGAGACAACAGACTGAAAAACAGAAAAAACTGCCATGGACTAGAACCAGTAGAATTTTGTCAAACAATGCCAGAAGAAGAACTTCCAGATCTACAAAAGCGAGCTACTCTACAAAATCTCCTAAAACCCTAGTGACTGATAAACATCACAGATCCAAAAACAGCAAGTTATTTGCTGCCAGCAAGATCGTTAGGAGAAAGGCAGCTTCAATTCTCTCCAACACACAGAATATGGGGATAACAAGTTCAACTATCAAGACCCTTGCACCTGACAGCCCCTTTAATGACAAGAAAAGTGTGAGTGGCTTTCAGAAACATGAGAAACTGGACCCTATTGCAGCAGAACAGCAGGACACGGTGGTCTTCAAGGTGACAGAAGGGAAACTCCTCCAGGACCATTTGTCACGTCCTGGTGCAGAACAAATTGGACTAGAGAACAAGACTCAGATACACCCACCAATGTCGCAGATGTATGGCTCAGTTACTGCTTCCATGGTCACAGGTTCAGTTACCCAAAAAGGTATAGTGGTATTAATAGATTCATTAGCAGCCAATGGAACAACGGACATGCATACCTCGGTTTCAAAGGTGAAAGGTGGGCAAAGAAATATTACTGATGACAGCAGAGACCAGCTTTTTATCAAGAAGATGTACTTTACCATAAGGTTAACAGAAAGTGCCAGCACTTACAGAGACATTGTAGTGAAGAAAGAGGATGGATTCACCCAGATAGTGCTATCAACTAGATCGACAGAAAAAAATGCACTGAATACAGAAGTAATTAAAGAAATGGTTAATGCTCTGAATAGTGCTGCTGTGGATGACAGCAAGCTCGTGCTGTTCAGTGCAGCTGGAAGTGTCTTTTGCTGCAGTCTTGATTTTGGGTACTTTCTGACGCACTTAAGGAATGACAGAAACAGAGCAAGCCTTGAAATGGTGGACACCATCAAGAACTTTGTGAATACTTCTATTCAATTTTAAAAGCCTATTGTTGTATCAGTCAATGACCCTGCCATTGGACTAGGTGCATCCATCCTGCCTCTTTGTGATCTCATCTGGGCAAATGAAAAGACCTGGTTCCAAACCCCTTATACGAACTTTGGACGGAGTCCAGATGGCTGTTCAACCATTACATTTCAAAAAATGATGGGTAAAGCATCTGCCAATGAAATGTTATTTGCTGTGTGAAAGCTGACAGCACGGGAGGCATGTGCCAAAGGTCTGGTTTCTCAGGTATTTTTGAGTGGAACATTCACCCAAGAGGTTATGATTCAAATTAAGGAGCTTGCCTCATATAATCAAATTGTACTGGCAGAATGTAAGGCCCTTGTTCACAGCAATATTAAGTTGGAGTTGGAACAGGCCAATGAGAGAGAGTGTGAGGTGCTGAGGAAGATCTGGAGCTCAGCCCAAGGCTTAGAATCCATGTTAAAGTATGTTGAAAATAAAAGTGATGAGTTTTAATTGTCAGTCTGTCTGCTCAGGACACAAGAACTAAGCTGAACCAAATGCATCATGAGTTGCAAGATGCCTTAATCCATCTTCATAGCCCAAAACAGTTTCACCCATAGCTAAGGCTTGGAAACAGAACCGGAAATGTCCAAACTAGGTATTTAAATGGTCACATAATTTTTAAGCACTGTAGCTTTAAAAGAAGTAATAAAACAGCTTGTTTGCCCAAATGTGTTTATTTTGTGCTCACATAAGCCCAAATATAAAAGCAGACTGTTGGGTACTAGATTCTTCTTGCAAGCTCTAATATGTATCTATGGCTACTACTATATATGAGACCATAGTTGTGTTTTATTGGATGTTTATGACAGAGAATCCTGTAACAATGTTGATTTTTCTTATTTTTATATCCTAGAATACTGCTACTGGGTTACAAGTCAGCCTTAGATTCCCTCCCAAAAAAGACACAGAAATGTCAGAGATGGTGCCTTTAACTTTACACTGGCACAAACACTTCAGAGACACATAATTTTAAATTAAAAGACTTCTCTTTTAGAATAAATATTTCTGGCACAAAATTCACTGATGATCATTCTCCTAAACTGAACATATGACTAGAATTTGTGGTGAGATATCACTTGATTTTCTTTTCTTTTATATATGTCTAGTTCTTACCCAGTTAACAAAACAAAACTTTATCTCTCTAAGGTAAAACCTGTTGCACCATATTAGTGAATTATGGAATCACTTTGGTGGAAATATTCAGGTTTTAATGTTTGTAATGTGCAGATTTAGGTTACCTTAGAGTATGCTCTAGTTAATAAGTTAAAATTCTGGACACATTATTAAAGGCAGAAACTTCTTTCAAAACAAAGACCCCTACACTCTGTATGACCTTTACAATTATCAGTGTCTCTTTTTATGAGCACACAATTTTCTAGAACACTGTATGTGTTCAGTTACCCAAAAGCTCTATGAATACTGTCTTGATGGTTTTTATTGAGGCTCCATTACATAGGCATAATTGAATAATCCACTGGCCACTGGTGATGAATGTCATCTTTTTCACAAGATCTCTAGGGTGTCGCTTCACCAGCCAACAATCTCTGTGGATGATGGCACCTTTGTGCAAGTTTCTCTTGAGCCTGCTTGTCTAATTTTAAACACCCATCTTACAGGCGGCACTCAGATCAAACCATGGGCTTAGCTTTCAGTTTTCTATGGATGCACCAGGCACAGAATGGAGGCAGATGCATGAGTGAGTGTTGGTTGAGTTCCGTCACTGCACACAGCTTTACATGTTTTCTCTGATAAGGTAAGCAGGTAAGGTGCTGGTAAAGGTGACAGTTCCCTGAAAATCTTTAGGTGAATCAGGCATAGCACAAGCTTTCTCTTCTGCAGGCACTGAAGAATACAGTGGCATCCAGCAATGAAGAATTGCCAGAAAATGCAAAGACCTAAAGACGTCGTCTCAGCCCTGGCTTGGGAATGGTTTAGATCTGGGATATCTAAAGCGCAAATGTCCTGCTTTCTTTTTTTCTTTTTCTTTTCTTTTTTTCTTTTTCTCATCTATGGGATCACTATGGCTTAAATTAGGTTTTTCAAAGGGCTCTGTCTCTCTTTCTACTTGAAATTAGGATCTTGTGTTTTCTTCACTCTTTCTGTCTTTCACTGCTTTTTATGTATTATGACATGCTATGGAAGAAATCTGTTTCAGCCCAGCATCTTTCTATTGACTGTAGGGCTGTGTGTCAGAAGCAGTAAGATTTTGGCTTAGCAATAACATAACGTCTTCCTATTTGAGAGCAAAAAAAAGGCTAGATATTATAAAGGCTCTATATATTTATTGATGTATCAGAAAACTTCCCCAGGTCTTACTTTATTTGTTTAAGGTACTGTAATGAAAAGGAAACTTGCAATTTACTGGCACCTCATTCATTGGGCATTTCCTATAGTGGTAGTAAGGAACATGGAGGGTCGGATGTAAAAACTGGAAAAGCTGATGATGGTGTGACTAAAAATTCTCTACATTAAGAAGATGAGAAAACCTGGAGTAACAAAATTTGATTTTGATTGTTTCCAGGGAAAATGTTTCTCTAACATTTGGGAGTTGTTTCTTGTGGGCTTTTCTGATATGACTGCTAAGAAGGCATGAACAATTTTACAATATTTACAAAGATGTGGGTTGTTTCACGGAGCAAAAAGCCTTGCACATAGGAAATTTCAAATAATGTGCCTTCAACCCTCAGAAACTACCTAGCTCTTCAGTATTATTGAGAAAAAAAAAGCTATGTAGTTGTGGTGTATTAATAGTAAAATTTCCACAGGCAGAGAAACAGCCTGGACTATCAGGCTGCAGACAGAAATTTAAGAATCCTGCACAATCCTGTGGCCCAAGCAAATAAACTTTTAAAAAGCCCAACTTTTTGTGTGTGTGTGCTTAAGACATGCCCACAGCGACTCAGATAAAAAAAAAGACCCCACATTAAAATGTTGTGTCTTTTGTGTAACCAGATTGCTTCCAGGAAATAGTCTCTCTTTTTTAGAACATGTACATATTGGACACCAGTGTGTTACAAAGGGCACCTTATTTTACTAAACATGCTTCAAGCTCTGAGCCAAATTTCAGTAAATTATCATTTTAGCCTCTGGACCCATGCCAAGGTCCTCAGCCATCCTTTCACTTTAGCTCTTGTGTGGCTCAGGGCCAAGTTCTTGAGCCAAGCTGAGTCATTGCATCAGGTATTAATATTTCCAGACACAAGGACCCAGAAAAGATGAGTAGTGCTTTCTTCAAAACTAGTTAGTACATTTTCTTTCTTCTGAGTCCATAAAAATATCAGACTCTTTCTCAGAGTGGGCAACTGACTCTACTCCACCAAAAGTTAACATATTAAACATTTGCTATCATCTCACCTTTTGAATTCATAATTTTTAATTTTCTTGAGATTAAAAAAATCTATGTGTCACCTAAAAATGAGAGACTGATAGATTTTGGTTCTCTGGGGCACAGCCACTTTTGTCTATGATTCATGGACTAAGAAAAGCTTTAATTAAAAAGGTCACTAGTAGCTGGGCACAGTGGCTCATGACTGCTATCACAGCACTTTGGGTGGCCAATGCAGGCAGATCATGAGGAGATCGAGATCGAGATGACCCTGGCTAACGCGGTGAAGCCCGCATGAAGCCTATTAAAAATACAAAAAAAAGTTGTGTGTGGTGGTGGGCACCTGTAGTGACAGCTACTTGGTAGGCTAAGGCAAGAGAATGGCATAAACCCCGGAGATGTAGCTTGCAGATACCCAAGATCACTCAAGTGGGCTCCAGCTTAAGCAACAGAGTGAGAATCCATTAAATAAAAAAAGTGAGTAGGAGTGCAATTCCAAACTATTGACATTCATATCTGCAGCTTGTCCTCTATTTGCATTCATATCTGCAGCTTGTTCTTGGTTTTTGTTTGTTTTTCTTATTTGTTTTTCTTTTTTAAATTTCTGAAGAGCAAAGAAAACTCTGGGCAAGTGCCAGGTAAAATCCGATAGATTGCCTGCCATTCTTACAAAGCTTAGGAGAAAGGGATGTTGGGAGACACATTGGCAGGCTCATTTCACCCTCCACTGTTGAAAATGTTGCCTCTGTTCCAACTATTTTCTTTCACAGAGGATCCAGCTGTCATGTAGGACTGAAAGGATATCTAAGTTAATTGAAGATTTCTGGTTAAGACTATACCACGGCATTTTGTGAAGGCCTCAAAACTAACTCCAGTTTCTGACAGCCTATCAGAGTGTTGCCACCAAAAATTTCAGCTTTTCTGTGGAATTTGTTTATTTCTTTTTTGTCATTGTGTGGCTAATGTCCCTTCTGTTTCTTCTTTGTATGCAATGTTGCGATCTGGAGATGTAAGCTCATGATAAAAGTCAGTCATTAGAAACATAATTCAAAGAGTTGCTATTTTGTGATTTTTTTCTTTCAAATAGGAAGAATTCAAAATTGTGGTCTAAAAATTTTTATTTGATAAGGATCTTTTTGTCTGCCAATGATAGATGTTCACTTCGCCGTAAGGAATGGCATACATTCAAATAAAATTTCTCTTTCTGGCTGGTTATTTCTCTTTAAAAAGCTCCACAAAATCATATATATCTAAACAGTTTCTTTGTGAGACGTATCTATTTTCTGCAGAGACACACACTGTGGGGACAGGTGATAGAGCGTTAACCTTCTTTTTCTAACTTTTGAGTATATAAACCTGGGATTCAGCATTTTCATGGAAAATTTTAGATCTTAAAATGCAACCTAGTGAAATTAGTTTTTTCTCTGTGGGGAAGCCTTGCCAGTACTTTGCACAAAACCCTTGGTTTTCTAACTCCTCTCTCTCCTATATCTCTCTAACAGTAATAAGACTCTGTGACCTATCAGCAAACAGAAAATTTCCACTTTCAATAATCAGAAAGAAGGTGCCTTTGAGAGACACATTTTAGCTAAGTACTGTCTTACGAAAGCCAGCCATATGAGCTTTACTTGTTTTGAGGCACACCTTCTTCCTCCAGCAGCACTGACATTTAAACTAACAGAAAATTTTATGTTTCAAAGTCAATAGATCTTATTTCCTGCAATTTCAATATTTTTTCTAGTCCATAGCAAGGGAAGCCACAAATAGCATTAAAATTCTTACTCTGTACAAGTGTCTTGCTAGAATCCAATGACTATACCATCTTTTTTTTAGATTCCCAAGTTACTTTGGTTATCTTCTGGGTTGAGCAGGCTTAAGAAATCAACAAAGAGTCACCAGTGGAGAGCTAAATCCTGTGCAGGTAAACATTACTTGTCCTGCTGTCTAGATCCTCCGGAACTGTGGGTGAAGGTTTAGCTTGCATCCATGGGGGACAACTATGTCAGTCATCAGACTCAGAAAAGACAAGAGGAATGCAAAAACAAGGAATATCCTATCTTTCTATTCAGTCAGGGTCATTTCAAAAGGGGGAAAAAGATAATAGGAAGATTTTTTTCCATATTTCTTCAGAAACTTTACAAACTATCTGCAGTGTGCACCTCTCTAGATTACTGTCAGAAACACAGAAATTTCATTGACTGTGAGACTCTGAAAAAAGAAAGTGGCTTATTTATGTATTTATTGCTCAAGGGCATGACAGCCATAACAGCTCCAGGACAGACACTCCTAGCTTTCTGAGGAAAGTGTTCATTTTAGTACTATTCAACAGGTACCTCTTTTGTTCAGATGGCAAAGAAAAGAGTTTGATTTTTTCTTTTTTTCTTCAACCTTACTTTGACTTGGGAGAAAACACAGATGTTTCTAAGCATGGTAAAACTGACTCTGCCCTCTTGGTAGTCATAACAGGCAAGTTTCAAAGAGATAATTCATTAAAGTCAGAGACAAGCCCTCGAGGTACACTAAATTATATCTTCTAAATGCCACATGTGCCACCATCATTTGGAACTTCCAATAGCCATTTCATCAGCTTGTCTTATTGTGCCACTAAAGAAACCCCAACCTCACTGTTGCCCCTGCAGGAAATACTCCATAGATGTGATACTTTTATAGTAGAAGTTTTCTTCTCATTGTAGAGACTTAGACAAAAAAGTGAAAAACATAATTAATTGTCCCCTGACGACCCAAGTGGACATGCAGAGATATTTCAAAATCTAACTCAAGTGCTTAATCATACCTGAATAGACGATACATTACTACTAAACCAAACCCTAACTGTTGCCCTGAAGCACGCAGCTTTACAGAGAGCAGAGTTATCCATGGATGAACCACATGTCTTTTACAAAATCTTGAAAAAGGGAGGGTGAAAAGGAAAAAAAAGTTGAACTGATAACAGAATTCTTACTCATAATAGGAAAGGATGGAGTGCTGAAAACTCTATTGGAACCTTATTGATCCTATAGTGGATAAAAAAAAAAGTTAGTGAGCCTACTGGAAGGCTTATTAGTGAACAGAACAAAACTTCATAATTACTCTAAACTATTCATAATAGGTTAAAACCACATAAAAATTATAGAGGCTTTTTTAAAATCCTGAGAGAGGCTTTAGTGAAACCCATGTTCCTAACTCCCTATTGAGTTGAGATAAAGTTAATCTTAAGAGAAAAGTTTATTACTCAAGCAGATCCTGACATCAAAGGAAAGCTGCAAAAATATGTCCTAGGTTCAGATAATATTGTTCTTTTAACAATGCACCACAATGTAACAGCCTTTCTTTCATTTCAGATAACACTAAGAGTCTTTTCTTTTACATTTAAGAAGATTAAAAACTGTATACAAAGGAAACTGTTTGGAGCTAAAGTTTAAATAAGTGGCAAGAGAAGCTCTCTGCCAGTAGAGATAGAAGCTTGAATAAGTTGTCCACTGGGGTTTAAGGATTTTATGGCCTAAAAAATAAAGATATATACTTAATTTGCAAGCTGTCACAGAGAATGTGTGACTTAGCTTTGCCCAGGCCCAGGACCTATTAGACAGCTTAACTCAGGCACTTTGCCTGGGAGCAGTCTGAAGTGGTAATTTGCAAAGACTGCTTAGCTTGGCACAGGACCTAAAGTAAAAGCTTGTCTTGGGATGCTGGCTCAGGAACAATCAGAGATTGAAATGATGATTCATATGGGTTGAGCAACCAGTCAAATACAAAAAGAAATATTTCAGCCAGTACCCACTAGATCCCACTGGGTTTATGCCCATAAAACCAAAAAAAAAAAAAAAAAAATCTTTATTTTCGGAAAGCCCTCTGAGTATACAGAAAACAGCATGCCTATACCAGGCACTGGTTCCCAGTCTGAATGAGTGGGAGGTTTGTACTAGATTTTATCTGAATGGACTGAAAGTTCTGTTATTTCTGTTGCTGCAGCCATGCTATCAGGCACAAGCTTCTGTGTTAGATCCCTTCCTGGTGCCTATGCTTTTTTTTGGTCTGATTATTATGTTGGAATCAGGCCCTTACCTGTTGATTGGGGGTCTTCCAGAAACCATTTCCTTGCTGTTTTCATATAGAAAGCTAGCTAAGTTGTCTTTGTCTTCCCTCAGAAATGAAAACTCTAACTTCTCTTAGGAGATTGGGCATTGGTCTTTCTGGATGCTTTCTGCTGGAGAAGAGTGTTGTGTAGAAAACAATAGGTAGGATTCTACTGAGAGTTGGTTAAGTGTTTGTAGAAGAAAGACATGTTAATGCATGGTTTAATTTGCATTACATTTTAAGGTGTGATAGACTTAAGGCAAAAAAAGAAAACCATCTTCGATTATTAGAAAAAGCATATCACAACTAGACAAGAAGAGTAAGAACAGGTGAAATTCTTCAAGGCTGCTAACGTGACCAAATAATTGTGGCTATAATTATACCTATTAAGATTTTGTTACATGAGACAGGTTTATTTAGCTGTCTTGATTTGATCCTTTAAAGCAAAAATTCTGTTACAGGAACCATATTTTCTCTTATTATCAGAAAATATTTGTGGAAGGCATTTCCAGAATTAGAATATTGTTCTAGATTTCTCTATTAATCATATCTTTCTGTTTTCCAAGAACTGTAGCTGGACCTCACTAGTTGGCTAACAGAAAAAATATAAAAAATAAAAGGTTAATTAAAATTGTAGGAAAACCTTAAAAACAACTTATGAAGTGAGAAATTGATGATAGGGTGTGACAGGCTTTGAGATACATATCTTTGTTCTAGTCCTAATTTTTGTTAAGAATGAATCATGATAAAATTTAGTCATTGGCAAAACAGACTTGCCTTACACTTAGCCAGACAATTTTTGTACAGTGCTGTGAGAAATACATTTACATGGGCTTTCCTCATGGGCTTTTATGAATCTCTGCTCTACAAGGAATCTTAAATAGGACATTATAAAGCTGCATCCAACCACAAGTTTGACCCTTAGATACATATTATTTGGATAAAGTCCTCTATTTTTTGAGATTCCAAGTGCATGTGGTTCCTAGGCCTGATAGAAAGTTACCACAGATTAGAAAACCTGTATTGGGACTGTGTAAACAAAGTATAAGGCTGGGCTTCTTAGACAGCTTTTATTGATTCTAAAAGTCATATGTAATTCATTAAACAAGGCACACACTACCAGTCAAAGCCTTAGAAAAGCAACGAGCTTATCCTATTTGGTTATGTTGCAAATGAAAATATATTTTTATTGCACTGAATAAAACAATCATATTGTTGTAAGTTAAGAATAGTTACACACACTTTCCGAATTTTAAAGGAACTAGGCATAGAGCAAAAAAGCATGTTCCAAGTTTTGTTAACAGGAGTATACCAATTGACAGTGTTAAAATCTTTAACTAGTTTAAAAGAAAGTACACTTGACTTTAAAAAACAAAACAAGAATTAGAAATGTTCTAAAATAAAGGTAAAGAGATTTCTTCATTCTTCTGTTAGTTTAGTGTATTTTAACATTTCTCCTACTTGATATTTGTAAGCATTTTAGCTATTCCTAAGTTCTGTAAAGTTTCCTGTAATAAGAAAACCTACAGTTAAGAATAGCTGGTAAAGCTCTACAGCTAATTTTAAGCCATTATTCTTGATGAAGATTAAATCTCTGTAAATGACAAAATGTCTAGAGTGGTTAGAAACACAATAGGCAAGGACATTTGGTTACTTCCGTGGTTTACAACAGCTTAACATAATCACCTTAATTAAAATTGATAGCACATATTCAGATATTAAGAACATGAAAAACCCCATGTGCTTTTGAGACTTGTGTTAATATTACTCACTAAAATATATTCTGAAAAAATAAAATAATACCATCAAAATCACATGTGTTTAAATATGTTTTATAATTCTCTTTAACTTTTTCTTTTATGCCCCAGGGGCTCTCTGAGGCATCCAAAACACAGGGTTCAGAAAATACATCCTTGAAGTTAAAATTTTATTCTGGAAAGGCTGCCAAATATTTTTGAGGATTAAGACACTTAATGTTGTGATATCCAATTCCAGATTTCCATAAGTCATTGGTGTTGCCAAAATACAGTTCGTAGAAATGTTTGAAAGGGCAGAAACATTTTTATCAGCCTTCAATATTACATAATGAACTCTTTCCAAAAGACAAATTTTCCTTTTGTAGTTCTCCACTAATATTAAACCCAAACTGAATGAAACCTTATGTAAAATTATATTTAACCTTAGAAAGTTTGACAAACAGGTGAGATTTTCACAAACTATTACAAAATTTTAACAAACTTCTAAAATTTGCCAAAGAGAAGATTAATGTTTCAAGAAATTTTTGTTGTGTTTTCACTTCAATGCTTCATGGCAGAAATAAACATAAAACCCTTTTCAATCTAGCACCTGGGTTGTCAGAGTTTTGTTTTGCAAGATTAATTCTTTTAAAGTTATTTTCAAAATTTTTGTAAACAGTTAGCTTTATTTTACTTAACTAAAGAAAATTCTTTACTTCTAGGAAAAAATGTACATTTCCATGCCTTTCTAGAATTTATTTTCACTACAAACAAATTTTACTCCAATACAACACCTGGAGATTAAATGTATACACAGTATTCTCAATTACACATACACAGTATTCTCAATTACACATTATAATAATATCTGTAACAATTAATAACTTCAGGGCAGCCAGAGAGAAAAGTCGGGTTACCTACAAGGGGAAGCCCACCAGACTAACAGCAGATTTTTCAGCAGAAACTCTACAAGCCACAAGAGAGTGGGGGCCAATAGTCAACATTCTTAAAGAAAAGAATTTTCAACCCAGAATTTCATATCCAGCCAAACTAAACTTCATAAGTGAAGGAGAAATAAAATACTTTACAGACAAGCAAATGCTGAGAGATTTTGTCACCACCAGTCCTGCCCTAAAAGAGCTCTTGAAGCAAACACTAAACATGGAAAGGAACAAATGGTAGGAGCCACTATACAATCATGCCAAATTCTAAAGACCATTGAGGCTAGGAAGAAGCTGCATCAACTAATGAGCAAAATAACCAGCTAATATCAAAATGACAGGATCAAATTCACACATAACAATATGAATTTTAAATGTAAATGGACTAAATGCTCCAATTAAAAGACACAGATGGGCAAATTGGATAAAGAGTCAAGACCCAGCAGTGTGCTGAATTCACGAAACACATAGGCTCAAAATAAAAGGATGGAGGAAGATCTACCAAGCAAAAGGAAAACAAAAAAAGGCAGGGGTGGCAATCCTAGTCTCTGATAAAACAGACATAAAACCAACAAAGGTCAAAAGAGACAAAGAAGGCTGTTACATAATAGTAAAGGGATCAATTCAACAAGAAGAGCTAACTATCCTAAATATATATGCACCCAATACAGGAGCACCCACATTCATAAAGCAATTCCTGAGTGACCTAGAAAGAGATTTAGACTCCCACACAATAATAATGGGAGAATTTAAGAATCCACTGTGAACAATAGACAGATCAACGAGACAGAAAGTTAACAAGGATATCCAGGAATTGAACTCAGCTCTGGACCAAGCAGACCTAATAGACATCTGCAGAACTCTCCACCCCAAATCAACAGAATATACACTTTTTCAGCACTGCACCTCACCTCTTCCAAAATTGACCACATTCTTGGAAATAAAGCTCTCCTCAGCAAATGTAAAAGAACAGAAATTATAACTAACTGTCTCTCACACCACAGTGCAATCAAGCTAGAACTCAGGATTAAGAAACTCCCTCAAAACTGCTCAAGCCCATGGAAACTAAACAACCTGCTCCTGAATGACTACTGGGTAAATAACAAAATGAAGGCAAAAATAAAGATGTTCTTGTAACCAATGAGAATAAAGACACAACATACCAGAATCTCTGTGACACATTCAAAGCAGTGTGTAGAGGGACATGTATAACACTAAATTGCCCACAAGAGAAAGAAGGAAAGATCCAAAATTGACACCCTAACACAATTAAAAGAACTAGAAAAGCAAGAGCAAACACATTCAAAAGCTAGCAGAAGGCAAGAAATAACTAAAATCAGAGTAGAACTGTGGGAAATACAGACACATAAAACCTTTCAAAAAACTAATGAACCAAGAAGCGGGTTTTTTGAAAGGATCAACAAAATTGATAGACTGTTAGCAAGACGAATAAAGAAGAAAAGAGAGAAGAATCAAACAGATGCAATAAAAAATAATAAAAGGGATATCACCACCAATCCCAGAGAAATACAAACTACCAACAGATAATACTACAGACACCTCTATGCAAATAAGCTAGAAAATCTAGAAGAAATGGATAAATTCCTCGACACATACACCCTCCCAAGACTAAACCAGGAAGAAGTTGAATCTCTGAATACACCAATAACAGGCTCTGAGATTGTGGCAATAATCAATAGTTTACCAATCAAAAAGAGTGCAGGAACAGACAGATTCACAGCCAAATTCTACCACAGGTACATGAGGAACTGCTACCATTCCTTCTGAAACTATTCCAATAAATAGATAAAGAGAATCCTCCCTACCTCATTTTATGAGGCCAGCACCATCCTGATACCAAAGCCAGGCGGAGACACAACAAAAAAAGAGACTTTTAGACCAATATCCTTGATAAACATTGATGCAAAAATCCTCAATAAAATACTGGAAAACTAAACCCAGCAGCACATCAAAAAGATTATCCACCATGATCAAGTGGGTTTCATCCCTGGGATGCAAGGCTGGTTCAATATATGCAAATCAATAAATATAATCCAGCATATAAACAGAACCAAAGACAAAAACCACATGATTATCTCAATAGATGCAGAAAAGGCCTTTGACAAAATTCAACAACACTTCATGCTAAAAACTCTCAATAAATTAGATATTGATGGGATGTATCTCAAAATAATAAGAGCTATCTATGACAAACCCACAGCCAATATCATACTGAATGGGCAAAAACTGAAAGCATTCCCTTTGAAAGCTGGCACAAGACAGGGACGCCCTCTCTCATCACTCCTATTGAACATAGTGTTGGAAGTTCTGGCCAGGGAATTTAGGCAGGAGAAGGAAATAAAAAGTGTTCAATTTGGAAAAGAAGAAGTCAAATTGTCCCTGTTTGCAGATGACATGATTGTATATCTAGAAAACCCCATTGTCTCAGCCCAAAGTCTCCTTAAGCTGATTAGCAAGTTCAGCAAAGTCTCAGGATACAAACTCAATGTACAAAAATCACAAACATTCTTATACACCAATAACAGACAAACAGAGAGCCAAATCATGAGTGAACTCTCATTCACAGCTGCTTCAATGAGAATAACATACCCAGGAATCCAACATACAAGGGACATGAAGGACCTCTTTAAGGAGAACTACAAACCACTGCTCAATGAAATAAAAGAGGATACAAGCAAATGGAAGAACATTCCTTGCTCATGGGTAAGAAGAGTCAATATCATGATAATGGCCACAATGCCCAAGGTATTTTATAGATTCAAAGCCATCCCCATCAAGCTACCAATGACTTTCTTCACAGAATTGGAGAAATCTACTTTAAAGTTCATATGGAACCAAAAAAGAGCCTGCATCACCAAGTCAATCCTAAGCCAAAAGAACAAAACTGGAGGCATCACACTACCTGACTTCAAACTATACTGCAAGTCTACAGTAACCAAAAGAGAATGGTACTAGTACCAAAACAGAGATATAGATCAATAGAACTAAAGAGAGCCCTCAGGAATAAGGCTGCATATCTACAACTATCTGATCTTTGACAAACCTGAGAAAAACAAACAATGGGGAAAGGATTCCCTATTTAATAAATGCTGCTGAGGAAACTGACTAGCCATATGTAGAAAGCTGAAATTAGATCCCTTCCTTACACCTTATACAAAAATTAATTCAAGATGGATTACAGACTTAAACGTTAGACCTGAAACCATAAAAAACCTAAGCATTACCATTCAGGACATAGACATGGCCAAAGACTTCATGTCTAAAACACCAAAAGCAATGGCAACAAAAGCCAAAATTGACAAATGGGATCTAATTAAACTAAAGAGCTTCTGCACAGCAAAAGAAACTACCGTCAGAGTGAACAGAAAACCTATAAAATGGGAGAAAATTTTCACAACTTACTCATCTGACAAAGGGCTAATATTCAGAATCTGCAATGAACCCAAACAAATTTACAAGAAAAAAACAAACAACCCCATCAAAAAGTGGGCAAAGGACATGAACAGACACTTCTCAAAAGAAGACATTTATGCAGCCAAAACACACATGAAAAAATGCTGACCACCACTGGCCATCAGAGAAATGCAAATCAAAACCACAATGAGATACCATCTCACACCAGTTAGAATGGCAATCATTAAAAAGTCAAGAAACAACAGGTGCTGGAGAGGATGTGGAGAAATAGGAACACTTTTCCACTGTTGGTGGGACTGTAAACTAGTTCAACCATTGTGGAAGTCAGTGTGGTGATTCCTCAGGGATCTAGAACTAGAAATACCATTTGACCCAGCCATCCCATTACTGGGTATACACCCAAAGGACTATAAATCATGCTGCTATAAAGACACATGCACACGTATGTTTATTGCGGCATTATTCACAATAGCAAAGACTTGGAACCAAACTAAATGTCCAACAAGGATAGACTGGATTAAGAAAATGTGTCCCATATACACCATGGAATACTATGCAGCCATAAAAATTGATGAGTTTATGTCCTTTGTAGGGACATGGATGAAATTGGAAATCATCATTCTCAGTAAACTATTGCAACAACAAAAAACCAAATACCGCATATTCTCACTCATAGGTGGGAATTGAACAATGAGAATACATGGACACAGGAAGCGGAACATCACAATCTGGGGCTGTTGTGGGGTGGGGGGAGGGGAGAGGGATATCTTTAGGAGACATACCTATCACAAATGACGAGTTAATTGGTGCAGCATACCAGCATGGCACATGTATACATATGTAACTAACCTGCACATTGCGCACATGTACCTTAAAACTTAAAGTATAATAATAATAAAATAATAAAAGAGCTCTGATAGCAAATTATGTCAATGAGATCATGTCATATCACTGGACCTAGTAGCCAGGTGTTAAAACTTTTGCTTAAATTGTTTCCCATGAGTGCATTGTGAGACTCTTCCGTCAGGGCACTGCCAAAAAGAAATATTGTCACATATCTATGAGCCTATCCACTAGGTGATTTGTTTATTTTACCTGTGTTTTGCTCCCAAGGAACACGGTGACAACTGTTAATGTAGCATTTAGGAAATATGCCTTCTCTCTCCTGCTAGGTCCTGTGCTCTAAAGAAGCAGGTACATGGTGCTGAATGCAAAACTTAAATAATGCAACTCTGCTCTTTATTCTGGAGGCTGCCAAAAGAGGACATTATTAAATATTGTTCAGTCTAACACCTTGAAGTTGCACCCACATGATATGACTCCTCTGACTTAGCACGGCCTGCAAAAGAGATTATAATGTATTCTCAGCTCAGAATTCTGGTGATGAGACTCTCCTAACTTGGTTCTGCCCACAGGAGAAATAGTGACATATACCTGGGTTCAGCTCACATGCACAAATACAGCTGTTATATCTAGACCCAGAAAGTGGAGATATTTTGACATTCTTAGCCAGTCTTATGGCCGTAAGTAAAGCAATGTGTCTACTAATTGTATAAAGTTCACAGAGGACTATGACACTCAGGCATATGACATAAAGCCTAAATGGTACAAACGATGTCGTAACAGGGACAGCAACCCAGTGCTATTGTGACTCTTGTATATACACTCAGCTGATCCTACTGTCTTTGTCTCACAAGAATAGACCCTACAAATAAGGTACTAAATCTCACACAAAATAGCTGTCAATGGTTGAATCTCTTCCTCTCATTCATGTGTCTCATCCACAGGTCTTTTGCTGATGCATGATTCAGCACACCTGTGAAACTGTGACTCTCCTCCTGGAACACAATCTTAAAGTGGAATTGGGCATCTTATACATGGATCTTGCTCACTGTTGAGATTGTGACTCCTCCACTTTGGCCCAAGTCATGGGGGGTGTTGACTCAAATACACAAACCTGGGACTTGTGTGGGATTGTGAAACTTATATCTGAATATTCCTAGTGTGTGATTAGGACATAAAAGTTAGCCCAGCTTCTGAACAACTTGACTCTCATTTTTAGGCCATAACCACAGATAAAAGTGTGACATGCCTGGATCATACACCTAAGCATAGGTGCCTGGGCCTGCCTACAAATTGCACTTTTACATATCACTGGTTCAAGCACCAAGGTGATTTGAATTATTTGCCTGAGTGCTGCTCAAGAAAAGCATTGTGGCTGATATCTAGGTCCATCAGGTAAGTGATGTGACTCCCTTCTACTGCCTTGGGCCTGCACTTATGGTGCATTGAAACACATAACTGGGTTCTGCACCCAAGTGGTGTGACTCTCTCTTTTGGGTTCTGCTAATGAGAAGCTTTGTAACATATCAGTTTGCTCATCACCTAGCTCATGTCTCTCCTCTCTTCTCTTGACCAGATCACAGGGAAGATTTTGACATATTGATAAACTCAGCGCCAACGTGTAGTCACTTTCTTACCTTGGTTTTGCACATAGCAGCCATTGGGACATATATCTATGCCAATTGCCTTGGTTAAGTGAGCCTCCTCTCTTTCTTAAGTCCTGCCCATAGGTGGAATTTTGATATATCACCAAAAACAGTATCCAGTTGATGTGATTCTTCTTCCAGGGTCCTGCCCACAAGATGTATTGTGATATCTCAAAGGATCAGCACCCACCCAGGTGATATGACCTTCCCACTTGCTCTCCACCCACAGCTGATATTATGCAATACACCTGAGATGAAATAAGAGGACTAATCATGACTCTTAAATATGGAGCCAGGTCATAGGCTGTATGGTGACTCCCATTCCTGATGCATTTCTCTAGTGTTATTGTAACATACACAATTGTCTACCTCCTGAGTGATTTAATAATCCTGCCGAGGTGTAACCCACAAGTGAGATTCACCAATATACTTCAGCTGCTCACCTTGGAGATTTGACTCTCCTGTCTTAACAATATCCTCAGGAAAGATTGTAACGTATCTCTGAATCCATCTTCTAGGTTACCTGTCTCCCTGTCTTGCCTCCTCTGCCTGGACTCTTCTTCCACAGGGATTGTACCACTTTTTTCTTTTCTTTTCTTTTCTTTTTTTTCTTTTCTTTTCTTTTCCTCCTTTTTTTTTTTTTTTTTTTTTTTTTTCACCTAGGCTGGAGTGCAGTGGTGCGATCTTAGCTCACTGTAACCTCTGTCTTAGGGATTGTAGCATTTCTAAGCACTGCATGCAAATGACATGACTCTTTAGTCTGGTCCCTTCAACAGAAGGCATTGTTGCACTTCTCTTGGCCAATAATTTAGGTTATATGACCCTCCTCTTCTGCCCAGACACTGCTTAAAAGGGGCATTGTGTCATACATCTGGGTGTAATCCACAATTTATGCAACTTTTCCTCCAGGAACTTGTCTACAAGTAGAATATTTGAAAATTTCTGGTTCAAAAATTAGGTGACTTAGCAGTCATACCTGTTTCATTATCACAGAGTAAATTGTGATATATGACTAGGCACAACTCACAGGCATAATAATGACTCTCATACCCCACAAATAGGAGTAATTTTGACTCTCACTACTTGCTTTAGAAACATGAGTGATTGAATCTTTCTCAGTTAAAAAAAGGTCATGGAAGATTATAATAGCCTCAGAAATTTTATAAAGCCTTTGACTTGTACAGAGAGTGTAATAACAGAATACAACAGAAAGGTGAAATTGTGGGTCTCATACACACACTCAGCTGGCAGAAAAGACTGTCACCATCTCATATATATGAAGCCAGATGTCACTCCTGAAAACGGGATATGTGTGGCATTGTAAATCTCATCCCGGGAATTTTCAGCAAGTGTAAGATAAATATTTGCCGAGTACCTTATGATTGGATTCTCCAAACTGGTTTCATCCCATGTATGTTATTGTGATATGTACCTTGACTAACCTCCAGGTGACGTGACTCTCCTGCCTAAGCCTAGATCCAGCACCCTGGTCATGTTACATTTTTGCCTGAGCCCTGCCTACAGAAATCATTGACATATCACATTGATATGTCACTGTGTCAACAACTTAGGTAACATTAAACTCCTCATTAGAATGGTCCCTGTGCACTCTGAGAGACAGTGACATATGGCTGGGCCAAGCACAAAGCTGATGGTACTCTTTTGCTAGGGTCATGTCCTAAAAAGGGCATTATGACAAATTTCTGGGTCTTCACCTAGGTGATTTTGCTCTACTGCTTGGGTCATGCTTACCTGTATAGTGACATGTTTCTAAGCTAGGAAAAAATGTATTAGTACTCTTTCACCTGGGCCAAGTCTCAGGGGGACATTGTGATATATCTCTGGCCCTATCACTTAGGTGATGTGACTCCCTGCCTGGGTCCTGCCCACATACAGCATTGAAACATAAGGGCAAAAACTGCACCTATTTGCTCTAACTCACTTGACTGGGTCCTGTCCTAAGGTAGCCTTTTGAGATAGCTCAGAATCCAGCATCAGCGTGATGTAGCTCTTTTGCCTGCTTTCACCTCACATGTAAGATTGTGTCATACACCTGCAGAAGCACCTAGGTGATGTGTAATATGACTCTTCTCTTCTGCTTGAGCCCTGCCTACTTGGGATATTTGGCCATATATCTGAGCTCATGTCCTAGGTGAGTGACCCTGTTTTTCTGCCAGAGAGTTTACAATGAGGTAATGTGAGATATTGCTTAGCCTAATACTTAGGTAATATGACTCTTCATTTTTTCCTGAACTGTGCCCATGAAAAGGAATTCTGACATATCACTGGGCCCAGTACCCAGATGATGTTCCTCTGCTGCCTTGGTCCTTCATAGAGAATTACGCCATATGGCTGGGCCCCCAACCCTGATGATGTAAGTTTCTGCCTGTGCCACAGCAACGGAAAGTATTTTAGCATATCTTCGTCCCATGTTGTAGGCGTGTTTGCTCTCATCATTTATTTGCTTTTCTTCCACATTTGGGATTGTGTTATATTGCTGGATCTAGCACCCAGTTAATGTAACCCTCATTTCTGCACCCTTCCTAGAGAGGGCATTGTGACATATTGCTTGGTACAACACCTAAATTGTGCTACCCTCTTGTCAAGTTTTTTCCTACAAATTGGATTATTAAATTTACATTGCTTCTATTCAGAGGGATGATAGTCAAATTTAAATTGTGATTACACCAATAGTAGATATGTTGCTTCTCATCACTATGTTTATGGCAATAGGTAAGATTATGAATTGCATATTTGTACAAAACTCACAGAATGTTACAACACTAACTCATATTCTATAAACTTATTAGGTGGTACACAGAATAGTCTAACAGGTAAATAAAGTACAAAGATAGAATTTTGACTTTCCTATATGGATCTTGCTACAGATGAGATGGTGGCTCATTTCTGGACCCAGATCACAGGCAAGATAATTGGTCTCCCATCTGAACCCAGCCTATAAGAGAGATGTTGACTATCATAATAGGGTTTAAAGCAATATATAAGATTATGAGTCAATACGAGCATGTATGCCTCAGAGTAGATTGCTACTCTCATGCATGTTGCATAAAGCCTTCGGATGCTGTAGAATGTGTCATACAATGATCTAGAAAACACATGAGATTGTGACTCTCACATACACACCAAGCTAGCAGTTAAAGGTGTCACCCAAAAGATGAAGCGATTGTGTCATATCTCTAGGCCTAGTACTCCTAGGTTTGAGAAATTTTGGCTTAAATTCTTTACCATGGGTGCATTGTGATCCATCACTGGGTTAAAGTGATGAAAAGGTGACTCTTCTGCTTGGACCCTGGCACCAGGGGATATTATCACATATCTCTGGACCTATCAGGTAAGTGATGTGTCTCTCTTCCCAGTGCCCTTCCCACAGGGGACACTGTGACATATTGCTAGATACAACATCTAGATAATGTGAATCTCCTCTCCTGCCTGGATCCTGTCCACTGAAGAAATTGTGACATACCACTGAGTATAAAACCTAGATGCTGTGCCACTACGTTTTGTTATGTACTCTGTCAAGAGAGGGAATTTTAATATATTGTTGATCATGGCACCTAGGGGGTGTGACTATCCACTATTTTTTCAACCATGTATACAGTGGGCATGATGGCATATTTTTGGAGATTTACCCAGGTGATATAAGCCTCCTGACTGCATTGTGCCTACAGAGGATGTTTGGTTATGCTTGGCTAAGGACCCAGATGATGTGACTCTACTGTCTTGTCTCTGCCCAAAAGTAAAATTGGGAATTCCTCATGAAATCAGTTCATATGTGTGAAATAACTTTCAAACTTTGACCCAGCCAGGGGAGATATTTTGACTCTCATTGCCAGTCTTACAGCCATGGGCAAAGTCAAAGACCTCCACCTGTAAGAATTCACAGAATACTGTGCTACTCACGTATATCACATAAATTATCAGTGGTACAAAGAGTTTCATAACAGGCACCAACAACCACGTGCTATTTTGAGTCTTGGATGCATATCCAGCTGACACGATTTTCATTCTCATACATAAACAGAGCCTACAATGAGGTACTAAATTTCACACACATAAGCAGTTGAAATCTTAAAATTGTAACTCTCATACATGAATCTGATCCACAGGTGGTTTGGTGACATTTGAACCATGATTCAGGAAACCTGTAGTGCTTTGAATCTACTAATGGAACACAATCTTCAAGTGGGACTGGGGCTCTTATACATGCATCTTGCCCATTGTTGAGATTGTGATGTCTGTACTTTAGCCCAACATATAGAAGTTGACTCTTACACCTGAAGCCAGGACTTGTGTGAGAGTGTGAAATGTATTTCTGAATATTTTCGAGTGTGTGATTGAGAAGTATGACTTTGCCCAGTATCTGATTGTTTTGAATCTCCTTTCTAGGCCCAGAGCACAGTTCAGATTGTGACATATGTGTGCTAAGCACCTAAGCAATATATAACACCTTCTTGGGCAATGGGACCAAGGGCACTTTTACATATCCCTGAAAGAAACACCTGGCTGATGCAAAATCTTGGCTGAAAGCTTGCCTACAAAGAGCACTGTGGCTTTTATCAAGGTCCATCATATAAGTGATGTGACTTCCTTCTACTGCCTTGGCCTTGCACTTCTGGTACATTGTTACACATAACTGGGTACTGCACCCATGTGATGGGACCCTTTGTTTGGAGGGAGTAGATTCTAACAATATAAAAACTGTATAACATATCACTTGGCTCAGCACCTAGGTGATGTTTCTTTTCTCTTGACTGAACCCTGAACACCAGAGAGATGGTGACATATAGGTGAAACCAGCACAAGGTGAGTTCACTCTCCTGCCTTGGTCACAAACATAGGGGCCATTGTGACATATCTCCAAGCCAATTGCCTAGGTGTGGTTTGTGTCCTCTCCTGCCTAAGCCCGGCCCACAGGGGGTTTTAGATATATCACTGAAACCGGCATCCTCGTTATGTGACTCTTCTTCCAGAGGCCAGTACACAACAAGATTGCAACATTCAACTAGACCAGCATCCACTCAGGTGATGAGAATTTCCTTTTTTCTCCATGTTCACAGGTTATATTTTGCCATATATGTGAGGGCAGATCAAAGGCCTAATAAAGACCATTGTACCTGGAGCCTGAAGCTTTTTATATGTGTTACTGTGACATTTTCTCTTTGCCAATCTCCTGAGTGATTTAATAATCCTACTTAGTTATAGCTAACAGATGACATTTTGACATATACCTGGGCAAAACCATGATGATTTGACTCATGTTTTAACAGTGTCCCCAGAACGGATTGTAACATATTGCTGGATTCATCCTCTAGGTTATGTGTCTCTCCTCTCCCACCTGAATCCTGATTCTAGTGAAGATTGTAGCATTTCTATGCACTGCATCCAAATGACATGATTCTATTGCACGTGGCCTTTTCAACAGGAGGCATTGTGACATATCTCTGGGGCCATGATTTAGGTGATATGACTCTACTGACCTTCCTGGACATTCTCCACAAGGGGTATTATGCCATAAGGCTTTGCTTAAAACCCAAGTTTTGTGAATTTTCTGTTAGTGTCTTGCCTTCAAAGAGAATATTGGAATAATTCTGGCTTAAAACTTGGGTGATGTGATTGTCCTGTCTGTTTAATAACCACAGAGGTAATGGTGACATTTACTGAGGCACAGCTAACATCCATGATAATGACTCTAATATGGGAACCCAGGCAATAAGATAAATTTTGACTTTTGTCACAAGATTTTGAGACATGAGTGATGTCAAAGATCTTCGTCTGGTTAAAAGGTCACAGAAAATTATAATAAACACAGATAATTTATAACAATCTTGGGTTATACATAGTGTCATAATAATGCCTAGCAGACAGAGAAAATTATGAGTCTCATATACACACCCACATAACAGTAAGGGCTTTCAACATCAAAGATGAATGAAAGCAACTATCCTATATAAAAAGAGGACATGTGTGGCATTGGATATCTAATTCCTAGAATTTAATTCTATTGCAAATGTGATTTAAATCTTTCCCAAGCACCTGTGTAATTTCACTCTTCAGATTGGGTCCCGCCTATATAAGGAATGTTGATGTCCACCTGGGCCAATTTTGAAGTGATGTGACCCTTCTGCCTTGGATGTGCTCTCAATAAGAATTGTGACATCACTGGATCCAGAACCCAGGTGATGTTACATTCTTGTCGCAATATGCCTGCCCCCAATAATTCAATGTTATTTCACGTAGGTTCTTTTCTATTTCCCTAAGTGTTGGCTGCTCTGAGAAATAAAGGGAAAGAGCACAAAACAGATAAATTTTAAAGCTGGGTATAGAGGGGAGACATCACACATCGGCAGGTTCCCTGATGCCCCTTGAGCCATAAAACCAGCAAGTTTTTATTAGCAATTTTCAAAGGGGAGGGAGTGTATGAATAGGGTGTGGGTCACAGAGATCACATGCTTCAAGGTCAAGAAGGGATCACAAGGCAGAAGTCGGGGTGAGATCACGAGGTCAGGGCAAGATTAGAATCACTAATGAACGTCCATGTCCAGCTGTGCACACATTGTCATCTTAACAGGGTTCAAGGGCAGAGAAAAGGTCTGACTAGAATTCTCCAGGCTGGAATGTCCTAATCCTATCAAGCCTGGGGATGCTGCTGGACACTAGGGTGTGTTTCATCCCTATCCACATCTGCATAAAGCAGACACTCCTAGGGTGGCCATTTTAGAGCTTCCCCCCGGGAATGCATTCTTTTCCCAGGGCTGTTAATTATTAACATTCCTTACTGGGGAAAGAATTCAGTGGTATTTATCTTGCCCATTTTCAGTAATAAGAGAAATATGGCTCTGTCCTGCCCAGTACACAGACAGCCAGACTTTAAGGTTGTCTCCCTTGGTCCCTGGAAGTCACTGTTACCCTGATCTTAAGGTGCCCAGATTTCATATTGTTCAAACACACATGCTTTACAAACAATTTGTGCTGTTAACACAATCATCACAGGGTCCTAAGGTGACAAACAACCTCAGCTTATGCAGAAGATGGGACTAAGAGATTAAAGTAAAGACAGGCATAGGAAATTATAAGAGTATTGATTGGGGAAGTAATAAATGTCACTGAAATCTTCACAATTTATGTTCTTCTGCCATGGCTTCAGCCAGTCCCTCTGTTCGGGGTCCCTGACTTCCCACAACATCATTGTGACATATCACTGTGTCCGTCACTTAGAAGAGGCTGCCAGGCTCATGTAAAAATAGGGCATTTTGACATATCATAGGCGTCTCATGTAGGTGATATGGCTCTTCTGCTTGGGACTTGCCCACTTGAATAGTGACAGATTGCCAGGGCAGGCACAAAAGTGATTGTACTCTTTTGCCAGGGCCATGCTTTAAAGAAGGCTTTGTGACATATCTCTGAGCCTATCACCTAGATGATGTGACTTCCTGCTTTGCCTTGTCCACATGGATCTTTATGATATAAAGGTGGAAACTGCATCCTAGGTGACATAACTCTCTTGCCTGGGTCCTGTTCAAAGGGGGACTTGTGAACATGTCAGGGCCCAGGACCAGATGATGTGGCTCTTTAGCCTGGTTTCTGCCCACATATTAATTTGTGATATATGGAAAAAGAAGCACTTATGTAATATGACCCTCTCTGCCTGAGCCTTGGCTACTTGCGACATTGGGTCATATCTCTGAGCCCATCATGTAAGTGATGTGAATCCCTTCTACTGCCTTGGCCCTTCACTTACAGTGCAGTGTGACACATAAGTGGGTACTGCACACAGATGACGTGACTCTCCTTTTGGGGTTCTGCCAACAGGAAGTGATGCAACACATCACTTGGCTCAGCATGTAGGTGATGTTTCTTCACTTTTGCTTGGGCCCTGACCACAGGCAGATTGTGGCTTGCTACTGGGTCCAGAAACAATGTGAGGGCACTCTCCAACATTGGTACTGCACATCAAAGACATTGTGAGATATATCTATATAAATTCCTTAGGTTAAATGAGTGTCCTCTCTTGCTAGAGTCCTGCCCACAGAGGGGGTATGGATATGTCACTGCAGTCAGCATAAAGGTGATGTGACATTTCTGCCAAGGTCCTGCACAGAAGATGGATTGTGACATCTCACTGGTGCCACCTCCACATAGATGATGTGACTTTCTTGCCTTCTCTATGGCCACAGTTGATATTATGCAATGTACCAGAGATAATTACAAAAGTCTCAAACAACCCATATGCCTGGTAATTGTGACATGTACTTTTGCCCAGCTGCTGACTTAATTTTTCTGCCTTTGTATAGTCCATAAATGAGATTTTGACAAATAACTGTGCCACACATATTAATGACTGCTTGTGCTATCTTAACAGTGTCCTCAGGGGGAATTGTTAACATATTTCTGGACACATGTTATAGGTTACATGTCTGTCCTTTCCTGCCTGGACCCTGCCTCCTTTGGTAATTGTAGCTTTTCTAAACACTGTATCCAAATGCTATGAATTTCTTTCTTGGCCCCTGCCAAAATGAGGCACTGTGACATATGTTTAGGCCCATGATTTAGGTTATATAACTTTCCCCTCCTGCCTGGATACTGCTACAAATGACATTGCACCTCATAGCTGGACTTAGCACACAAGCTATGTAAAATTTCTGACAGTATCCTGCCTACTAAGGGGATGTTGGAATATTTCTAGCCCAGTATTTAGGTGATGTGTCTGTTCTGTCTGCTTCATAACCACAGAGGGAATTGTAACATATACTAGGCATGGCTCACAGGAATTATGACTCTCATATGAAGGCTCAGTCAATAGAAAATATTTTGACTCATAGCTAACTTTAGGGACATGCGTGATGTCTTGGATCTCCTTCTTCTTCAAAGATCACAAAACATTACAACACTACACATATTTTACAAAGTCTCTAGATTATACAGACAGTGTCAAAGCAGGGCTCAGCACACAGGTGAAATTGTGAGACCTGTATGCACACCGAGCTGTGGGCAAGGACTGTTATTATTTCACATGGATTAAGCCAACTGTCACACATAAAAGCAAGATATGTGGTATTGTAAATCTCACCTTTGGATTTTTCTGAAAATGTGATTTTGATATAATTTTTGCCAAGCTCCTGTATAATTTGAGTGTCCAGAGTGATTTTAGTCCATATATGGGATTGTGTTATCTACTTAGGCCAAACCCTAAGTGACATGACTCTCTTTCATAAGCCCTTCTCTCAGTAAGGATTGTGATCTATCACTGGATCTAGCACCCAAGTAATGTTACATTCTTGCCCGTGCCATGCCCACCCAAATTATTGGGACATATTTCTGTCTCCACCTCATAGGTGACATAACTCTTTTCTCTGGAATGGGCCATGGACAAAGCAAGGATAGTGACATATTGCAAGGCCAGGCTCACAGGCAAGGATACTCTTTTGGCAGAACCATGCACAAACGAGAGCATTTTGACATATCTCTGTATCTATCACCTAGGAGATGTGGCTCTCCCACTTGGGCCCTGCCAACCTTGAGAGTGAAATATTTCTTGGCCATGCACACAAGTAGTAGTAACCATTTGCCAGGGCTATGCTTCATAGAGGACATTGTGACATAACTCTGGACCTATCTCCTAGGTGAAGCGACTCCTTTTTTGGGCCCTACCCACCTGGGACATTGTGGCAGAAGCAGAGAAACTGCACCTAGGTGATGTAACTCTCTCTGCTGGGGCCTGTTTTAAGAGAGCCTTGTGCTATATCTCAAGACCCAGCACCCAAGTGATGTGGCTATTCTGCTTTGTTTCTGAGCAAATGTTACCTGTGAAATATTCCATGGGAAGAACATAAGTGATATGGCTCTCCTCATCTGCCTGAGTCCTGCATACTGGGGACATTTTGACATATCTCTGAGCCCATGACCTAAGTGATGTGACTCTCTTTTTCTGCCTGGGCCTTCACAATAGGAGGATTTGGAGCACACTACTAAGCCCACCACTCACAATATGTGACTCTCCCTTTTTTCCTGAATTATGCCACAATAAATGGAATTTTGACCTATTGCAGGGCCCATAACCCAGATGATGTCACTCTACAACCTTGGTTCTACATAAAGAGAAAATTATGACATGTGGCATATTGCTGGGCCAAGCACCCTTATGATATGACTCTCCTGCCCATTCTTGAGCCAATGAAGATATTTTGGCATATCTTGAGCCCATTATCTGGGTACTTTGGCTCTCATAAATTGACTGGGTTTTTTCCATATATGGGATGGTGTCATAATGATGGTTCCAGCACCCAGTTAATTTGACACAATTTCTTATACCATGCCTGGAAAAGGCATTGTTGCATATTGCTTGGCACAGCATCTAAGTGATATTATCCTTCTGTCTAGTTTTTGCTCATATATGGGATTATGACACATGGCTTTCTTCAGTTCACAGGCATAATGATTAAACGTACATTGGGATTCAGCCAATTAAAAAATCCTCTGCCTCTCAGTGTTAGGCTTAAGGCAATAAGTAAGTTCCTGGGTTGCATGTTCTTCCAAGCTCACAGAAGTTTACAACACTAATTTATATTGTATAAACTCTGGCGGCAGAGAGTTTTATAACAGGGCCTGGCAAAAGGTTCAGAATGGGACTCTCATTTACACACCCAGATAAAATTAAAAGTTGTCACCATCCCACATTTACAATGCCCACTGTAGAAGTTCTGAATCTAATGAGGGAATACATCACAAATTTGAAATTGGGACTTTTTTTATATGGATCTGGACACAGATGGGATGATGACTTATTTCTGAACTGAGCCCACAGACATAATAATGAGTGTTCCTGGCCTGGCATGGTAGCTTACGCCTGTTACCCCAGCACTTTCAGAAGCCAAGGTGGGTGGGTCATGAAGTGAACAGATCAAAACTATCCTGGTTAATACAGTGAAACCCAGTTTCTACTAAAAATACAAAAAATTAGCTGGGCATGGTGGCACACACCCCTAGTCCCAGCTACCAGGGAGGCTGAGGCAGGAGAATTGCTTGATTACATGAGGCAGAGGTTACAGTGAACTGAGATGGCACCACCGCACTTCAGCCTGGGTGACAGAGTGAGAATCCATCTCAGAAAAAATAATAATAATAAACAATACATAAAAATAAGTAAAATAAAACGGGTCTTCCCTTTTAACCCTGCCTATAGGAGAGAAGTTGTGTGTCATAACTCAATTTAGGGTAATATGTAAGACTGTGTGTCCATGTGAGCAAATAGGCCTCAGAGAGGTTTGAAACTCTCATACGGGTTTTATAAAGCCCTTGGATGTTTTTCAGAGTGTAATACATTAGTCCAGCACATACGTGAGATTGCTACTCTAATATACATGCTCACCTAAAGGTTCTCATCCTCAAAGATGACGGGATTGTGTCATATCACTGGCGTTGTATCACGGTGTTCAGACTTTTTACCTCAAATTCCTTTCCATGGGTGCATTGTTACATATCACTAGGTCAGAATCATAATAATGTGCCTCTTCTGCTTGGGCTCTGTTAACAGGGGATATAATCACAAATATCTGGGTCTATCAGCTATGTGGTTTGTCTCTCCTGCTTGTGCCCTGCCCCCAGAGAACATATTGAAATATCACTGAAACTAACATCTAAGTAATGTAACTCTCCTCTCTTGCCTGCATCCTAACCCCAAAAGAATTGTGACATACGACTGAATGTAAAAGCTAGGTGGCATAACTCTCCTCTCTATTCAAGAGTACATGTTTGTGCTGCATTCTATTTCATTACTTTGGTATTTCGCCTTTATTCTACCAGTGCCAAAGTGCTTTGATTACTGTAGGTTTTTGTACGTGTGTGTTTGGAAATTATTATGTGTAATGCTTCTAATATTTTTCTTCTTTTTAAAGTTTGTCAGGCTTTCCATGGTCCCTTAAGATCTTATGTGGTTTGTTTTCTATTTTTGGAAAACTCAAATTTAAAATTGAAAAGGGTCATGTTGTATATGTGGGTTACATTAAGCTGCTAAGAAACATGGACACATCACAATATTATGCCTTCCACTCTTAAAAAGAACATGCTCAAAATGTGTTGTTGGCCATGTGTGGTGACTCATGCCTGTAATCTCAGCACTTTAGGATGTTAAGGAGAGTGTATGGAGACTTCAGGATATCAAGACCATCCTGGCCAACATGGTGAAACCCTGTCTCTACTAAACTATAAAAAATATTTGTACTTTACAGTTGTGTGACTGTATTCTCATCTACACAGGAAACATGGTGGTTTGCATGCCTTTATTCCCAGCTACTTGAAAAGGTGAGGCTGGGGAACTGCTTGAACCCAGAAGTTAGAGGTTGCTGTTAGCTGAGACTGTGTCAATGCACTGCAGCCTAGGAACAGAGTGATACTCCATCTCAAAAAAAAAAAAAAAAACTTTTTTTCTGTTACCAATTTCTAGTTTTATTTCATTTGCACTATAAATAATTGAAAATTTTTAATTTAAGAAATTATGAAGTCTTTTGTAGTGTCACACGTGGTCCACCTCAGAAAACGTTTTATTAGCTATTGAAAAGAATGTGTATTCAGTTTTCTATATATATTTCTTAGGTGTAATTATCACATAGTGCATTCAAGTTGTTCCTTCCCTTATTAATATTCTGTGTTGCTTTATTTATTCCTAAAAGTGGGATATTGGTGTATCCTTCCATTATTATGTTACTGTACATGTTGGCTTCAATGCTGTCAATTTTTACTTAATGTGTTTGAGAAAACTTTCATGTATTTATAGATTCTCAGTGAATGATCTCTCTTACTATAATTCAATGTCCTACTTGGTCTCCTGTAAATTTTGTCTTCAAGTAAATTTGGGGCTGTTCCAAGATGGCCAAATAGGAAGAGCTCCAGTCTACAGCTCTTGCCTGAATAATGCTGAAGATGGCTGATTTCTGCATTTCCAACTGAGGTACCAGGTTCATCTCACTGGGGCTTCTCAGACAGTGGGTGCAGGACAACTGGTGCAGCTCACCAAGCATGAGTCAAAGCATGGTGAGGCATTGTCTCACCCAGGAAGTGCAAGGGATCAGGGAATTCCCCTCCCTAGCCAAGGGAAGCTGTGACAGACAGCACCTGGAAAATCAGGTCACTCCCACCCTAATACTGCACTTTTCCAATGGTCTTACCAAATGGCACACTAGAGATTATATCCCATGCCTGGTTCAGAGGATTCCACACCCATGAAGCCTTACTCATTGCTAGCACAGAAGTCTGAGATCAAGCTGCAAGGTGGCAGAAAGACTGGGGGAGGGGGATCCGCCATTGCTGATGCTTGAGTAGGTAAACAAAGTGGCCCAGAAGCTCAAACTGGGTGAAGCCCACCACAGCTCAAGGAGGTCTGCCTGCCTCTATAGACTCCACCTCTGGGGGCAGAGCATAACCGAACAAAAGGCAGCAGAAAGCTCTGCAGACTTAAATATCCTTGCCTGACAGCTTTGAAGAGAGTAGTGACTCTCCAAGCAAAATGTTTGAGATCTGAGATAGGACAGACTGCCTCCTCAACTGAGGTCCTGACCCACAACTAGCCTAACTGGGAGGCACCCCCACAGCAGGGGCAAACTGGCACCTCACACGACCGGGTATCCCTTTGAGATGAAGCTTCCAGAGGAATGATCAGGCAATCACACAACAGTATTTGCTGTTCAGCAATATTCACTGCTCTGCAGCCTCCACTGCTGATACCCAGGAAAACGGGTCTGGAATGGACCTCAGGCAAATACCAACAGACCTGAAGCTGAGGGTCCTGACTGTTAGAAGGAAAACTAGCAAACAGAAAGGACATCCGCACCAAAATCCCATCTGTACATCACCTCATCAAAGACCAAATATAGATAAAACCACAAAGATGGGGAAAAAACAGAGCAGAAAAGCTGAAAATTCTAAAAATCAGAGCACCTCTCTCCCTACAAAGGAACACAGCTCCTCAACAACAATGGAACAAACATGGATGGAGAATGGCTTTGACGAGTTGAGAGAAGAAACCTTCAGATTTCTCCAAGCTAAAGGACGACATTTGAACCCTCTGCAAAGAAGCTAAAACCTTTGAAAAAAAATTAGACAAATGGCTAACTAGAATAACCAGTGTAGAGAATTCCTTAAATGACATGATGGAGCTGAAAACCACGGCACGAGAACTATGCAATGAATGCACAAGCTTCAGTAGCCAATTCAATCTACTGGAAGAAAGGGTATCAGTGATTGAATATCAAATCAATGAAATGAAGTGAAAAGAAAAGGTTAGAGAAAAAAGAGTAAAAAGAAATGAACAAAGCCTCCAAGAAATATGGGACTATGTGAAAAGACCAAATCTATATCTGATTGGGGTACACGAAAGTGATGGGGAGAATGGAACCAAGTTGGAAAACACTCTGCAGGATATTACCAGGAGAACTTCCCCAACCTGGCAAGGCAAGCCAACATTCCAATTCAGGAAATATAGATAATGCTACAAAGATACACCTTGAGAAGAGCAACTCCAAGAAACATAATTGTCAGATTCACCAAAGTTGAAATGAAGGAAAAAATGTTAATGGCAGCCAGAGACAAAGGTCGGGTTACCCACAAAGGGAAGCCCATCAGACTAACAGCTGATCTCTCAGCAGAAACTCTACAAGCCAGAAGAGAGTGGGGGCCAATATTCAACATTCTTAAAGAAAAGAATTTTCAACCCAGAATTTCATATCCAGCCAAACTAAGCTTCATAAGTGAAAGAGAAATAAAATACTTCCCAGACAAGCAAATGCTGAGAGATTCTGTCACCACCAGGCCTGCCCTACAAGAGCTCTTGAAGGAAGCATTAAACATGGAAAGGAACAACTGGTACCAGCCACTGCAAAAACATGCCAAATTGTAAAGACCATCGATGCTAGGAAGAAACTACATCAACTAACGAGCAAAATAACCAGCTAACATCATAATGACGGACCAAATTCAAACATAACAATATTAACCTTAAGTATAAATGGGGTAAATATTCCAATTAAGAGACACAGACTGGTAAATTGGATAAAGACTGAGGACCCATCAGTGTGCTGTATTTAGGAGACCCATCTCACATGCAGAGACACACATAGTCTCAACATAGAAGGATGGAAGAAGATCTACCAAGCAAATGGAAAAAAAAAAAAAAAGGCAGCGGTTGCAATCATGGTTTCTGATAAAACAGACCTTAAACCAACAAAGATCAAAAGACACAAAGAAGAGTCAATTATCCTAAATATATATGCACACAATACAGGAGCAGCCAGATTCATAAAGCAAGTCCTTAGAGTCCTAAACAGAGACTTAAGCTCCCACACGGTAATAATGGGAGACTTTAACAACCCACTGTCAATATTAGACAGATCAATGCGAAAGAAAGTTAAAAAGGATAGCCAGTAATAGAACTCAATTCTGCACCAAGTGGACCTAATAAATCTCTACAGAACTCTTCATCCCAAATCAACAGAATATACATTCTCCTCAGCACAACATCACACTTATTCCAAAACTGACCACATAGGTGGAAGTAAAGCACACCTCAGCAAATGTAGAAAAACAGAAATTATAACAAATTGTCTTTCAGACCATAGTGCGACCAAACTAAAACTCAGGATTAAGAAACTCACTCAAAACCACTCAACTACATGGAAATTGAACAACATGCTCCTGAATGACTAATGGGTGCATAATAAAATGAAGGCAGAAATAGAGATGTTCTTTGAAACCAATGAGAACAAAGACAAAACATACCAGAATCTCTGGGATACATTTAAAGTAGTGTGTAGAGGGATATTTATAGCACTAAATGCCCATAAGAGAAATCAGGAAAGATCTAAAATTGACACCCTCACATCACAATTAAAAGAACTAGAGAAACAAGAGAAAACACATTCAAAAGCTAGCAGAAGGCAAGAAATAACTAAGATCAGAGCAGAACTGAAGGAGATAGAGACACAAAAAATCCTTCAAATCAATGAATACAGGAGGTGGTTCTCTGAAAAGATCACAAAAATTGATAGACAGCTAACAAGACTAACAAAGAAGAAAAGAGAAGAATCAAATAGACACAATACAAAGTGATAAAGGGGATATCATGACCGATCCCACAGAAATACAAAATACCCTCAGAGAATACTAAAAACACCTCTACACGTATAACTAGAAAATCTAGAAGAAATGGATAAATTCCTTGACACTTGCAACCTCCCAAGACTAAACCAATTAGAGGTTGAAACTCTGAATAGACCAATAACAGACTCTAAAATTGAGGCAATAATTAATGGCCTACCAACCAAAAAAAGTCCAGGACCAGACAGACCCACAGCCAAATTCTGCCAGAGGTACATGGAGGAGCTGGTGCCATTCCTTCTGAAAGTATTACAATCAATAGAGAAAGAGGGAATCCTCCCTAATTCATTTTATGAAACCAACAACATCCTGATACTAAAGCCAGGCAGAGACAGAACAAAAAAGGGAATTTTAGACCAATATCCCTGATGAACATCACTGCAAAAATCCTCAATAAAATACTGGTGAACCGAATTTAGCAGCACATCAGAAAGCTTATCCACCACGATCAAGTGGGCTTCATCCAGGGGATGAAAGTCTTGTTCAACATAGGCAAATCAATAAATGTAATACAGCATATAAACAGAACCAATGACAAAAACCACGTGATTATCACAATAGGTGCAGAAAAAGCCTTTGACAAAATTCAGCAGCCCTTCTTGCTAAAAACTCTTAATAAATTAGGTATTGATGAGACGTATCTAAAAACAATAAGAGCTATTTATGACAAACCCACAGCTAATATCATACTGAATGTGCAAAAGCTAGAAGAATTCCCTTTGAAAACTGGCACAAGTCAGGGATGGTCTCTCTCACCACTCCTATTCAACGTAGTGTTGGAAATTCTGGCCAGGGCAATCAGGCAAGAGAAAGAAATTAATGATATTTAATTAGCAAAAGAGGAAGTCAAATTTTCCCTGTTTGCAGATAACATGATTGTATATTCAGAAAACCCCACTGTCTCTGCCCAAAATCTCCTTAAGCTGTTAAGCAACTTCAGCAAAATCTCAGGACACAAAATCAACATGCAAAAATCACAGGCATTCTTATACACCAATAACAGATAAACAGAGAGCCAAATCATGAGTGAACTCCAATTCACAATTGCTTCAAAGAGAAGAAAATACCTAGAAATCCAACTTACAACAGATGTGAAGGACCTCTTCAAGGAGCTCAAATCACTGCTCAATAAAATAGAAGAGGACACAAACAAATGGAAGAAAATTCCATGCTCATGGAAAGGAAGAATCAATATCGTGAAAATGACCATACTGCCAAAGGTAATTTACAGATTCCTTGCCATCCCCATCAAGCTACCAATGACTTTCTTCACAGAATTGGGAAAAAGAAATACTTTAAAGATAATGTGGAACCAAAAAGAGACCATTTTGCCAAATAATCCTAAGCCAAAAGAAAAAAGCTGGAGGCATCATACTACCTGACTTCAAACTATACTACAAGGCTACAGTAACCAAAGCAGCATGGTACTGGTACCTAAACAGAGATATAGACCAATGGAACCGAACAGAGCCTTCAGAAATAATGCCACACAACCACAGCCAATTGATCTTTGACAAACCTGACAGAAACAAGAAATGGGGAAAGCATTCCCTATTTAATAAATGGTGCTGGGAAAACTGGCTAGCCATATGTAGAAAGCTGAAACTGAGTCCCTTCCTTACAGCTTACACAAAAATTAATTCAAGATGGATTAAAGACTTACATGTTAGACCTAAAACCATAAAAACCCTAGAAGAAAACCCAGGCATTACCATTCAGGACATAGGCATGGGCAAGGACTTCATGTCTAAAACACCAAAAGCAATGGCAACAAAAGCCAAAATTGACAAATGGGATCTAATTAAACTAAAGCACCTCTGCACAGCAAAAGAAACTACCATCAGAGTGAACAGGCAACCTACAGAATGGGAGACATTTTTTGCAATCTACTCATCTGACAAAGGGCTAATATCCAGAATCTACACGGAATTCAACAAAGGTACAAGGAAAAAACAGCCCCATCAAAAAGTGCATGAAGTATATGAACAGACACTTCTCAAAAGAAGACATTTATGCAGCCAACAGACACATGAAAAAGTGCTCATCATCACTGGCCATTAGAGAAATGCAAATCAAAACCACAATGAGATACCATCTCACACCAGTTAGAATGGAGATCATTAAAAAGTCAGGAAACAGCATGTGCTGGAGAGCATGTGGAGAAATAGGAACAGTTTTACACTCTTGATGGGACTGTAAACTAGTTCAACCATTGTAGAAGTCAGTGTGGTGATTCCTCAGGGATCTAGAACTAGAAATACCATTTGACCCAGCCATCCCATTACTGGGTATATACCCAAAGGATTATAAATCATGCTGCTATAAAGACACATGCACACGTATGTTTATTGAAGAACTATTCATAATAGCAAAGACTTGGAACCAACCCACATGTCCAACAATGATAGACTGGATTAAGAAAATGTGGCACATATACTCCATGGAATACTATACAGCCATAAAAAGGATGCATTCATGTCCTTTGTAGGGACATGGATGAAGCTGGAAACCATCATTCTCTGCAAACTATCACAAGGACAAAAAATCAAACACCATATGTTCTCACTCATAGGTAGGAATTGAACAACGAGAACACTTAGACACAGGAAGGGGAACTTCACATACCGGGGCCTGTCATGGGATAGAGGGTTGGGGGAGGGATAGAATTGGGTGATATTCCTAATGTAAATGATGAGTTAATGGGTGCAGCACACCAACATGGCACATGTATACATATTTACGAAACCTGCATGTTGTGCACATGTACCCTGGAACTTAAGGTATAAAAAAAAGTAAATTGTATGAAATATGAGAGTTTTCAACTTAATAACTTGTTGCCTCTTTTCCACTTATTGGGTTAACACTTACATGGAATATATTTCTCATCCTGCCATTTTCTGTCTTTTTTTTATTAGATCTGAAGTGATTCTCTTGAGGACATGACATAGTTTGATCTTGAGATACATCATGATATAGTTAGAATTTTTTTTTTTTTTTTCATTTTGAAAGATACTTTGGCTGGGTGTATCATTCTTGCTTAGACTCTTTTTTTTTTTTTTTCAGTGTTTTAACTAAAACATCCTGCTCCCATCTTGCCCAAAAAATTTATGATCATAAATTTTCTTGTCATCTTGCAGAAGCATGCACATAAATAACACGTCTCTTTTATCTTCTTGCATTCCCGATTCTCTTCTTGTCTGTGAATTTCAAAACATTGTTTATGTTGTGTTTTGTTAGAAATATCTTTGGTCAACCTTAGTTGTAATTTGCTGAGCTTCTTAATTTTCTTATATTTTTTACGAATGTTGAAGTCCATATTAGTTTTTTTTGGTACTTCTACTCCACAATTTTTATTTCTTTTTGTGATCTTTATCTTTTGTGAATTCCTTTTTGTTATTTCATTTTGTTACCTTTATTTCCACTTTACTCTTTCATATGGTAATATTGATTTTTAGGGTAATTATTTTTGTTTTAAATATAGATCTAGACTTTAATTCAAATTATCAGAAGTAATTTTTAAATCTCCATTTTTTACAAAATTGTTTTCTGTATATTCATTTTTATGTTTGATTGATCCATATTATCTTGATGTATTTGAATGTTTGCCTCACTGTCTAGGTGGGGAAGTTATCATGGATGATATTCCAAAATACGTATTTCAAGTTATTTTCATTCTCCCTATCTCTTTAATCATATATTTGGTTACTTTACATAATTAAATATTTCTCAGAGGTTTTGTTCATTTCTATTTATTCTTTTTATATTATTCTTGTCTCTATTATTTTGGAAAGCCATTCTCGAAGCTCTGAAATTCTTTCCTCTGCTTAGCCTATTCTGCAGTTAATATCTGTGAATAAATTATAAAGTTTTCATATTCTGTTTTTCAGCTCTATCACAATGGCCACATTTTCCTCCAGACTGTTTGTTTTATCTGTCAGTTTCTGCATTTTTCCTTTCCTTGTATTGGCTTGCAACTTACTTTTGTAGCTCAGTGAAGCTTATTTCTATTTACATTCTGAATTCTATTTCTGTCATCTTAGGCCTTGCTGGAAATGTAGTTTGGTTACTTGGATGAAATAAGTCACTCTAGCTTTTTTTTTCCCCAACAGTTTTGCATTGATTTTGTCTCGTCTTTGTACTCATATATTTGAGGTTGCTGAACTTTGAATGAAGTTTTTTTTTTTAATCCTATTTGGATGTTCTTGAGTATTTGATTGTGGCATAAGGTGTTTTCATCCAAGAGGACTTGTTCTTGGGAGAAGTTTTTATTTTTGTTTTTATTTTTTTATATGTTTTGTGGTGGGGTGAGGGGCCATGCTCAGCTCACAACTCAGAGGTTTCATACTCAGGGGGAATTGTATTGAGCCCCAACTCTCTTCCCTGACTCCTTGATATTTGGAATCTGCCACTGTGTTGAAATATGTTGCCACAGCTTCAGCAGAGTGCTAGGGGATATGGAATTTCTGCCTGTCTTTGCTTATTCATCTCAGTAGCAGAAGCATAGTAGCTGGGATGGTAGTAGGTGTACCTGCTGGAGACTGTGGGCTGTTGCACTAAAAGTGGTGTTAATATGCAGCAGGATGCCTGCCAATGAAGTTCTGAAGCCTTCTTTTTGCCCCCTAAAGAAGAAATGATTGTTCAGAATGTGGGAGGATACACTATTCTCTGCACAGTGTTAGCATAAAAGTAGTGGTGAGGCTTTTTGGTTCTCTGCCCACCAAAGCTTTATCTACAATGGTAGCTGCTGGGGTGGTAGGAGCATACTGCATTCCCATTTGCTAGTGGGCCAAGCAAAGCCAAATCTGTCTTTGAAGACATGTGCCAGCAAACTAATATGAGAAGTTGCCATGTTTTTGAGGGAAAGTGCAGTGTGGGAAAGAAATCTGTGAGCTGGTGCAGTCATAGGGGCTGCCTAGCTGGAGCTTTTCAGGAGTTATATGTGGCCTACCAATGCAGATGGTATTGTATGGGCTCCCAGTGTGCCTGAGACTGCCCTGTAAGGATCTGGGTGCCAGACTGGATGCCTGGGAGAGGCAGCAAACCACGGAGTGTTCAGTTAGACAAGCTTCTGATTTGCAAGGCTATAGTGCAGTAATTACATCTAACACTTCCCTAGGGCAAAACTCTCTTATGGGAAAAAGTTGCTCTTAGAGAAATGGCCATTACTGACCTCATTTTACTACAGGAGCTCTTGCACCAAATGCTCTCGTCACCACATGAGCTGGCTGGCTGCCCTACCTCTTTGCTGGTTTTCTGGAGGCTTCATCTAAGAGAGATGCAGGTCAGCAATCCCTCAGTGCAGTCAGCCCATGATGAAGGATCTGTGATTTCGGTCAAGTTAGGGGTCAACTGCCTGGTGAGGAGCAGTGGGTAGTTTGTGGGACCCATGGTGAATGAACTGGCCTCCTCTCCTTGGGTAAACTGCAGCTTGTTTGATGTTTGAATAAGGCACTTGGGGTTTTGGATTTTTCAGTAGCTAAGAGTAGCAAGGAAAGTTCTACTCTAGAGGCAGTGGAAGAAATATTTTCAGTTGCTGCTGGAGTCTCTGTCCAGGGAGTTGCTAAGTTGCTGCTATCTCAATAGCTCCAGCAGTGATTGGCTAGTAGCCCAGGCCTGGAGAACCTGTCCAGTGAGAATATGTGAGAACAGGCACTCACATAACAGTATGGCCACTTTTCTGAAGGGTTGCCTCAGTATGCTAGGTGTCCATTGCCATTCCTAGTCACCTAAGATTTTCCAGTACTTGAAGTTACCACCAGTGAATGTTGCTAAACAATTGCAGTGTGCCCTTTTTTCTGAGAGCTCAATCCCAGGGAGGTGTAGACCTCTTTCCAACCCAACAGCACCTGTAAGAGGTATCTGGAATCCTTTGTTGAAATTTCTTTCTCAGTAAAGAGAATGTAATTGGGGAGCCACTTAAGAAAGCAGTTTAGCAACATTTTCTTAGTATATCTCTGCTCTGCAGAGGTACGACTTCCATCCACAGTTTATTTAGATTCTCTAAAGCCAGAAGGCTGGAGCAGCTAAGTCACACACATAGGAAAAATTGCTGCTCACTCTTCCCTCTAGCAATTATATCACAAAGAGGTTTCAAAACTCCACCAACCAAAGAGCACCAGTGGTGGTAGCTGCTCACTCTGATTAGGAAGTCTTTTGCAGTTGCAAGAAATGAGATTGGGCACCTGAATTAACAGGCATTCTGACCATGTATTTTTGGAGTGCCTGTACTGTGCTAGGAGATTCTTCATGCCCCACATAAGCTTGGGCTTTTTAAAGCCTGAAGGCTGGAATGGCGAAGTTGCCCAAGCATCTAAGGTGGTGTCCCATTCGACTTTCTGATAGCTTCAGGCCAGGGAGGTGCAGAGCTGCTACCAATGGTTGACTAGAATGCTAAGCCAATAGGTCTTACCCTGTGGGGCACTGTGGGCATGGATCCTAAGACTATCACTGGTCAGCCTCACAGATTCTGCCTCTTTTCTACGAATATTTACAGAAGTGTAGCCTCCTGCTTTACTGGAGTTGCAACCACTTTTTCTGGGAAGCCTGGAAAAACTGAGTACTTAGGATTATTGAATAGCTGCACAGGCCTCAGCAGCTGATTTCTGAGACTCCACGTAGCTCTGTGTGTTCAACTGAAGGCCTTGATGAAGTAGGTTCATGAATAGATCTCCTCACCTGAGGGTTGCAAAGATCTGTGGGAGAACCGTGGGTTCCCAGGGTCACACATATACCCACTGCTTTATTGAGTGGGGAGGTTTTCTTGGCTCCATGTTGTTCCGAGGTGGCCCATTGTCCTGCCTTGCTTTATTCCATTCTCCATAACTTAAGTTGTTTGATTTTTCCCAATGCAAGTACGTGGATGTTTCAGTTGAAGATGAGGTATTTATGCACAGCTTGCATTCCTCTCTATGAGAACTACACAGACTAGCTGCTTCTAGTCAGCAATCTTGATCACTTTCCTATAACAGGGACCTAGATTTTAATATTAAAATAATTTAGTATTTTTCAAAAGCAAATATAGACATAATTTAACTCTTAAATTTGTTGCTATGTCTTCATATCTAGAATGTATGTGAAAGAACATGGACAATGGTTGCTCCACCAGAGTTATGAGAGGTTCTTCCATATTAGATGGACAGATTTATATATTTTGCAATGGAAGTTTAAGAAAACTGAAATCTAAGATACATGAAGAATTTCTAAGTGAAAAGGCCAAGTATTGGTTGGTTTATAACTGTATCATAGTAACAGGATGATAGCAGTGTGGTAAGTGATCAGGATAATATTATGCAAAATAGGAACAATTTGAATTTTAAAGAAAAATTGTTGTACCATTTGCAAATTAAGGTAATAAAAATACAGTGAATTTAAAAATACCTTTTTAATGACAATGTGTGGACTTAATTTATTTTCAAAATAACCAAAATTGCCGTTATTGCATTAAGGCTATTTAATATTGAATGTATGTCTTGCCACTGATGTTATCTTAACTTACTCAAAGCTGTAGGTGACAGATGGTGACAATAGGCTATAGGGTGACAGTGAAATAACATCTGTAGTGATCCTCTTGTCAGTGGTCTTTAACTTAGAATAACTTGGAAAATATGATTTTTACAACTTACATTTATGTTTTTCTTGTAACTAAAGGTTATTGTGATGATTCTAATGGAGAGTATGTGACTATAATGGAGCTACCTTCTTCTGAATTCTGAACAACTATTTACAAAATTTTATCCTACTTTTTTCTATTAAACATATGACTTCTCTGGTCTGCTAAACACATAAAGACCTTTAGTTTTAATTTACATGAATTTAAATGTAAGAGATATATTACTGTAAATAAACTTTAGGTATTTAACAGATGTATAGCAAGTAATTATAGTTATTTATGGCTGTGTACCTACTTTGAGAAGAAAAGCAAAATATTAGAATGAAACAGATAATTTTACAAGTGCTGATAACTTATCACCAAATAAAAAACTTCAATGATTTTGAAAGCAAATTTTTTTTCACAGCTTTGTATTAAACTCATTTATTTGAAATATTATTGCTCCTGGCTTAGAATAATCTTGACCAAATTCTGCTTTTTTTGTTTGTCCCTTTGCCTGTCGCTAGCTGTACACATAATGTATAGTTATCTTTTCAGAAAATTTCACATAACATTCTTTGGTGTGGGTGCAGTGGCTGACATCTGAAATCTCAGCACTTTGTGAGGCTGAGACAGGTGGAACACCAGAGACCAGGGGTTCAAGACCAGCCAGGCCAACATACTGAAACTGCATCTCTACTAAAAATACAAAAATTATCTGGGTGGGTGCCTGTAATCCCAGCTACACCAGAGGCTGAGGCAGAAGAATCACTTGAAACTGGGAAAGAGAGGTGGCAATGTACCTTCTGGAGCTGCAGGGTTGGCACTGTGCAGTGGCTTGGTAAAAGTGGGGTGAGCAGCCTCTCACTGAGGGAATTTCATTGCCCATTTTTCTGATGGGCAAATTGAGCCCCCAAAGCCACAAGCCAAGAGGGGCAAAAGCACATATCTGAGACATCAACTTTTTTCTTTACTGACTCCCTTAAGTTTCAGACTTCCCTGGGCTTGCCTGACTCCTCTCTGGGCTTGTCTTTAGAAAAAAGATTCTTCTTCCTTGTGAATGTAGGCAGAGAAGCAACCAGTCAGTTGTGGTAAGCCCACCCACAGCTTCTTTTTTGGGTCAACCTGGGCCTCTACACTCCACTGGACTGCAAAACTGAAATTCCAGAGTCCAGAATTCACATTTTGTTCTTGAACAAGAGTTAAGCACCCAGGTCAGAGCATAAGTGGGCCTGTTAATTCCATGGCACAAATCCCAAATCAGAGAACTGGCTTGACTGTTCAGCTCCACCCAGGCAAGGTTTGTACTGTTTCAAGCAGATCCCATTCTCTTCCTGCCTCCTCAGCTACACCCAGGCAGGGTTTGTACTGTTCCAATCAGGTCCCATTCTCTTCCAGCCTCCCATAACTTGCCATCATTACCAGCTCTTTCTCTACCCTCCATACCCTATAATTTTTGAAATTCCTCTGAAGACTGCCTGAGCCAAGTATCAAGGTTTACAGAGCTCTAGCCTACTCAGGCTGTGCCAGGAAGGGAGATCTCACAACCTACCTTGACACTTGAGTCATGTATAAATAGTAGCAACTCTAGGAGAAGGACTGTCACATACTCAGATCCTTTTCTGGTCTCCATAACAAAAGATATGTTAGAATGGCAAGAATAATAATACACAACCCTGGCAGTTCTCCCTTTTAAAGGTCAGCCTCATTCTGGTCGTCCTCAACCACAATTTTAGGGTTTATTTCAGCATGTCCCTCCTTGTGAAATAGTACTAGAGCCCCAGAATGATATGGTCAAGTGAAATTCTGGAGAAGGAGCACCTCAGCAGCCTGAATGAACCTATAATAGGAACAGACCCTACCAGCTAAGAAGCCATCTCATTAACTTAGATATCCATATCAGCAATGTGCACACACATCAGGCCTCTTAGATAAAATCCTGTCAACGCAGTGATTCAAGAAAAAGCAAAAACCTGTTTGTCTAGAGTCTCAGGAAGAAGAACCTCTGTTGTCTGAACCAGATTATATGATGGTTGCAACTGACAGTGGTAACTTTACTTGGGAATATCTGGACACTAACCTTATATTAAAAGGGCTTCTGAGTGTTAAAACTTTCAAGTGACAAGAATCGAGCTGTGGCCTGCCTGGGAGCAGTGGCTAATGCCTGTAATCTGAGAAATTAGTTAGTCCAAGCCAGGTGGATCACCAGAGGTCAGGAGCTCGAGATCAGCCTGAACAACATGGAGAAACTTCGTCTCTACTAAAAATGCCAAGAATTCAAGATAAGCCTGACCAACATGGAGAAACCTCATCTCTACTAAATATACATTAGCTGGAGATTGTGGAACTTGCCTGTAATACCAGCTACTTGGGAGGTTGAGACAGGAGGAGATCATGCCATTGCACTCCAGCTTGGCCAACAGAGTGAGATTTTGTCTCAAAGAAAAAAACTTCTTGTAGTGGCCAACCTAGAAATTATTCTTTATCTATGAAGAACATCAGAGCCCCTGGTCTGTCCTATCCTGTGGCATGGAACACAGGCCACACAGGGGATTGAAGCCCTTTCATTTCTTGTTAAATAAAGGCTGACAGCTGAAAGGTTATTCAGACAAAGTGCTAAATAAAAATACTACACTAACTAAAAGCTTTTTGCAAGTGGGTGTTGTTATTTTACTTAGCCCACTGACACTGGACTTTCTCCACTTTATATAAGTCCAAAGTAAAACTCCATATCTCATTCACTGGTTCTGAGTCTATTCTTTGACATCTTGAAACTGGTGCCATATAAATGGGAGTCAAATTTGACACAACTTACTCCATTGTAAAGAAAGATTTCAGTCTCTGCTCAATGGAATTCAAAACTCACCAAGCCATCAGCTAGAGAAGGATGCAATTGTTCTCTTTACCACTCTCATTCAAGCCTCTTTTTTTCCAATGAACTTTCACTGGAATACCAAGAAAGATGAACATGAAACACATCGTGGTCAGATGTAAGATGGATGAAGAGGCAGTGACCACTTTCAAAGCAAAAGGGAGCATTTTTCTTTCCCCATGAGCAGCTCTAAACTTCTGTCATCATTTTCTGACTTCGGTAGTTGTTTCATCCTGGCTTTGGAGGAAGAATAGGTCCTAGGTAGTAAATACCTTCACTTAATCCTGGTGCAACAAGGCTTTCTTTTGACAAATGTGTACTCTGTAATCATGAGCTTCTATGCAATCTGGACAATGCACAACCAAAAATATAAACTATGAAAGAGAGATGAGTAGGTGTTAGGGAAACAAATTCCCACTTTTTTCTTTGGCAAGTTCAAAGAACTTTGACGGTAGACAAATGTGCAGAAGAGGACAGTATAGTATAATTCCTCATCACATGAGTTTACAACCAAGAGTTTTCAATCCTAACTGTGAGAGCTCCAGATGAAAACCAGAAGTTACTTCACTGTTCATCTATTAATGTCTGATTCCACAATATTTTGTTTATCGTACCGAGGAGCCTTCACTGAGCAGTTTTCCATTGAACATATAGAGATAGACAGGAAAAGGTAAAATAACAACTCCATAAATTTATTAAACAAAGTGTAGAAATTTTTATCTTCTCATATTATTACCATTTTCACACACACATAGTTGCATGTATATCTACCCATAAAGCTGAAATTTTCATAATAAATCTGTTATATGTCAAGTTTAAATTTAAAAATATATTTTTCAGTCAGTCATGGTGGCTCACACCCATAACCCTAGTACTTCTGGATACCAAGGTGGATGGATCACTTGAGGCCAGGAGTTTCAAACCAGCCTGGTGAAACTACATCTCCTCTAAACATCAAACAACAAAAAAAAAAATTCCGAGGATGGTAGTACATGCCTGCAATGCTACTTGGGACGTTGAAGAAGGACAATTTCTTGAATCTGAGATATGGAGGCTGCAGTGAGCCGAGATCATGTCACCACACTCCAGGTGGGGTGACATAGCAAGATTCTGTCTCAAAAACAGACCAACACAAAAATATTTTTTCTTTCTTGCAACAAAAAGACACACATGTGGTCTAGACATGCCCTGGTGGAGTGGAGTGGGTGTGGGGCCTGTCCTGGTAAAGAAGGCAGAGGGGCCAGTACCTGGGATTGTGTGTGAAGGATGAATTGGCACACAAATAAAGGGGTGGCCAGGCCCTTGGCCTAGCAACACTGAAGCTTACAGGTGGTTTCAGGAAGCAGGATAAATGGCCCGTGGACTTAATGCTAGATGGTTCTGTAACAATGAAACATCTGCCCAGGGATCTTAGCAATCCTACTAGGAGGCCCTGACTATACCCTGGATTGGAGATGCCTGGGTTAGAGTGGCAGCCAGAGAGCCTCAGCAAACACAAGTTTTGACCACTATGGCTGGGTCAATCTAAAATAGCTCATCTCTTCTGATTTACAATACAAAATATAGAAAAATAAAGTGAAACAAGTAAAATCAAGAGAAAAAAATTTAAAAATAAATTTAAAGTAATTAAAAAATAGTAAGGACAAATAAACTGAAATAAAATAGACCAAAATAAAGAGAAATGTAATTAGGATAAGGGAAAATAAATGAAATGAAGATGAAGAAAATAAATACAATAAAATTAAGAGAAATAAACAGAAATGAAATAATTTGCAATAGAATAAAATAAAATTTTATGAATCAGGAGAAAAAATAAAAATTAAAAATAAAGACAAAGATGGAGAAATAGCATAAAATAATATAAAGGGATAAGAATGGAAGTAAATAAGATTAAAAAGAAATTAAATAAAATTTTTCAAACAAGACACAAATTGGAGAACATTTGAAATGAAGAGACGATAATATAAAATATAAAACATAGAAACAAACTTAAATGCATAGAAAAAATGAAAGTAAATAAAAAATAAAAACAAAATAAAGAAAAGGAAAAATATACAGAAAAAAAAGTTAAAAAGCAAAATAAGACCTGGGGATAACCTACAAAACATTTCATCCAACAATAGCATAGTACATATTTCTATATACATTTGGCACGTTTTCTTGGATTGACAAACTTTTAAGCTAGAATGCAAGTTTTAGCATATTTAAACAGATGGCAATCACAAAAAAATTATTTCTGACTACAATAAAATATAACCGGAAGTAAAAACCAAAAGAAAACTAGTATGTCTGTATATATATGAAAACTAGACAAATTCTTGGGCATACTGTTTTTCAAGAGTTAGAATAGGCAAATTTCTTTTTTTTATTTTTTATTTATTTATTTTATTATTATTATTAATATACTTTAGGTTTTATGGTACATGTTCGCAATGATTTACATGTTAATTGCTTGGATTCACTCAGGCTGCTGGCAGAAATATTACAGGGAACTGTGAGGAAAAGTTATAAGGAATAGTAGCAAACCTTTTTGGAAGGCTAAAAGGCTAAAATTATTATATAGCTTGTAATAATTGAACAGGCTGAAGGCAACCTGTTCTTACCTTAAAGCATTAGGCCATAGGGTAAATACTAGGGACAATTGATGCTTCTCCAGTTAAGTCTGTTTACACTCCTCCATTAAGTAAGATGGCTCTCTCTGGAGAGGTCGATCAGAGAAATTGCCCCCAATGGTATTTACTTTAGACTATGGTACCTGAGGTTTAATCATTCATAGAACGATTCTCTTAACTATGTTAATTATCCACAAGTGTGTTTACTCAAAACTTCTGTGATTAATTCTATACTAAATAAAAGCCTGGAGTGTGCGTTGCTCAGGGGGGCTGCCATTCTTTACAGGACTCTCCTTGGAGTCTGGGAGTGGCCTCGGACCCTCTGCTGGACTGGCAAAGCAGAATGTCTGTATGTCAGGACAGTTTATTCACCTGTCACCAGGTCAGGGGTCTGCAAGGGACAGACCCCTGAAGCTACTGCCCCCACAAAAGGAGCACTACCTCAACTGGTGCCCCCATGTAAGGGCAGCCAGGGCTCTGCAGAAACAGCTCCCTGTAACTGGAGCCCATTGTGTGAGGCAATCTGTGAGGGAAGTGTGAGAACCACTCTCATGAGGAAAGCTGTGGAATAAGAGTGAGGAATGTGACGGACTCCCTGAAAGCAAAGGTGGAAAAAGAATCCACGTGGTGAAGTCAGTGACTAATCAGTAAGTCATTGGTACCCACGTGAGGTTACCAAGTTCTGGGGGAAGTTGAGTCAAGCTGAGGTATTCTCATGGGACAACACTTATCAGCTTAACAGAAACCGTATATAAAAGTGTTGAAACAGTTGCTTAGGCTAATGGGGCATCAGTTTTGCAGGCTCAACTGAGGGATATAATGCAAACTGTTGTAATCCTGAGAGGTGAAGCTGGCTGGGCTTTGGGTTGGGTGGGGACTTGGAGAACTTTTCTGTGTAGATAAATGATTGTAAATGCACCACTCAGCACTCTGTGTAAAGCTAATCGGGTAAGGGACTTGGAGAAATTTTCTATTTAGCTAAAGGAGTGTAAATGCAGCAAACGGTGTTCTGTGTCTAGCTAAAAGTTTGTAAATGCACCAATCTGCACTCAGTAAAAACAGATCAATCAGCACTCTGTAAAACGGAACAATCAGCAGGATGAGGGTGGGACAAATTAAGGGAATAAAAGCAGGCCACCTCAGCCAGTAGCGGCAACCTGCTCGGGTCCCCTCCCACGCTGCTGAAGCTCTGTTCTTTTGCTCTTTGCAATAAATCTTGCTGCTACTCAGTCTTTGGGTCCACACTAGCTTTATGAGCTGTAACACTCACCATGAAGGCCTGTGGCTTCACTCCTGAAGCCAGAAAGACCACGAACCTGCCGGGAGGAACAAACAACTCTGGATGCACCAACTTTAAGAGCCATAACAATCACTGCAAAGCTCTGCAGCTTCACTCCTGGCCAGCGAGACCACGAACCCACTGAGAGGAAAAAACAGTTCCAGATGTGCCATCTTTAAGAGCTGTAACATTCATTGCGAAGGTCTGTAGCTTCACTCCTGAAGTCAGCAAGGCCATGAACACCTGAAGGGACAAACTCTGGACACACTGTCTTCAAGAACTGTAGCAGTCACTGTGAGGGTCTCTGGATTCATTCTTGATGTCAGTGAGACCAAGAACCCACTGGAAGGAATCAATTCTGGACACCTTTTGGTGACCACAAAGGGACTATTGCCTATTGCCAAGCAGTGAGTACCATCAACCCCTTGTGCTTGCTATTCTGTCCTGTTTTTCCTTAGAATTCTGGGGCTAAATGCTAGGCACCTGTCAGCCAGTTAAAAGTGACTAACTTGGTCACTGGACTAAAGACTTGGGTGCCAGGCTTTCTGGGAAAGGGATCTCTAACAACCACCAACTCTTCGGAGTTGGGAGTGTTGCTTTACTTGGAACTAGCTTCCACTTTTCCTGTGCTTCTGGGCTGAGCTGAGGATCGATAGGAAAACCATTCAGCTCCAGGGTCCCGACAACAAATTGGTTGACCCCACAGCCATGAACGGAACTTTTAGAGTCATGTCACCCAAGAGAGACTCTCCCATGTATCCTGTCTATCCTGACCCTTGCCTCCTGGGTCCTAATGCCTGTCAGACAATCTTCCTCTTGCTTCTCTTCTCTGAGGCTAGTCCTCCTTCTAAAAACCACTCCCTGTCTCTGGTGCTTTTCTAATTTCTCCTGTAAGAATGCTTTCTAGTGTAATCTCCAGGACTCTATTCCCTTCTTCTGGCACTCAGACTCAGCAATCAGAAAGACATAATTTTTGCCCAAAGTCCCATTATAGGGGGGACTATCTGGAATTTTAGGATCCCTCCTCAGAAAAACAGGCCTAAAAAACCTATTCCTGAAGCTACGGTATGGGACTCCTCAGAAATTTTATCTTTCTTATTCATATAAGTGAGGACAAAAGGCATCACTCTTCCAACTCTAGAGATCACTTCCCTCCCTCAGGGTATGGCTCTCCACTTCATTTTTGGGGCATAACATCTTTATAGGACAAGGATATAGTCCCAGTACTAACAGGATAATGCTTAGGACTCTAACAGGTTTTTGAGAATGTGTCAGTAAAGGCCACCAAATCTGACTTTTCTCAGTCCTCTTTGTGGTCTAGGTGGACAGGAAAGGGTGCAGGTTTTGTTGTGGTCCAGGAGGAAAACTAGTGTTTCTGCTGCTGCATTGGTGAGTACAACTATTCTGATCAGCAGGGTTGAGAATCCGTTGTGGGTTCTTAGGCAGGTGGAGAAACAAACAAACAAAAAAAGTGGGCCTTTTTGTCTTTCAGATGGGAAACACTCAGGCATTAACAGAACAACACTTGAAATGCATCCTAAGCCATTGGGAGCAATTTGACCCACAAGCCATGAAAAAGAAGTGGCTTATTTTTTTCTGCACTATGACCTGGACCCAATATTCTCTCTCTGAGGCAGAAAAATGGCCACCTGAGGGAAATATAAATTATAATACTATCCTGCAGCATGACCTTTCCTGTAAGAGGCAAGGCAAAAGGTGTGCAGTACCCTATGTCCAAGCTTTCTTTTCACTGAAGGAGAATACAAAATTATGCAAAGCTTGCAATTTACATCCCACAGGAGGACCTCTCAGCTTACCCCCATATCCTAACCTCCCTAGGGAAAGGAAGAAACTCCTTCTGCCATCCTTGAGTGGCTAAGGGAGGTCTTAAGAAAATATACTCCCCTATCACCCAAATCACTCGAAGGTCAATTGATTCTAAAAGATAAGTTTACTACCCAATCAGCCACAGATATCAGGAGAAAGCTCCAAAAGCAAGCCCTGGGCCATGAACAAAATCTGGAAGCATTACTAAACCTGGCAACCTTGGTGTTCTATAATAGGGACCAAGAGGAACAGGCCCAAAAGGAAAAGTGACATCAGAGAAAGGCTGCTGCCTTAGTCATGGCCCTCAGACAAACAAACCTTGGTGTTTCAGAGAGGACAGAAAATGGAGCAGGCCAATCACCCCATAGGATTTGTTATCAGTGTGGTTTACAAGGACACTTAAAAAAAGATTGTCCAATGAAAAACAAGCTGTCCCCACGTCCATGTCCACTATGCCAAGGCAATCACTGGAAGGTGAACTGCCCCACAGTGCAATGGTTCTCTGGGCCAGAAGAACCCAACCAGATGATCCAGCAACAGGGCTGAGGGTGTCTGGGACAAGTGCCAGCTCATGTCATCACCCTCACTGGCCCCTGGATATGCCTATTCACTGATGGCCAGGAAATTGACTTCTTCCTGGACACTGATGTGGTCTTCTCGGTGTTAATCTCCTGTCCTGGATGACCATCCTCAAGATCTATTACCATCCGAAGAATCCTGGGATAAGCCATAACCAGGTATTTCTCCCATCTCCTGATTTGGAATTGGGAGACTTCGGTCTTTTCACATGCCTTTCTTGTTATGCCTGAAAGTCCCACACCCTTATTAGGGAGGGATATATTAGTCAAAGCTGGAGCTATTATCTACATGAATATGGGGAACACGTTACCCATTTGTTGTCCGTGGCTTGAGGAGGGAATTAACCCGGAAGTTTGGGCATTGGAAGGACAATTTGGAAGGGCAAAAAATGTCTGCCCAGTCCAAATCAGGCTAAAAGATCCCACCACTTTTCCTTATCAAAGGCAATTTCCTTTAAGGCCTGAAGCTCATAAAGGGTTACAGGATATTGTTAAACATTTAAAAGCTCAAGGCTCAGTAAGGAAATGCAACAGTCCCTGCAGCATCCCAATTCTAGAAGACCAAAACCCAGTCAGTGGAGATTAGTGCAAGATCTTAGACTCATCAGTGAGGCAGTAATTCCTCTATATCCAGTTTTACCCAACCCCTATACCCTGCTCTCTCAAATACCAGAGGAAGCAGAATGGTTCACAGTTCTGGACCTCAAGGATGCCTTCTTCTGTATTCCTCTGCACTCTGGCTCCCACTTTCTCTTTGCCTTTGAGGATTCCACAGATCACAGTTCCCAAATTACATGGACCGTCTTGCCCCAATGGTTTAGTGATAGTCCTCATCTGTTTGGTCAGGCACTGGCCCAAGATCTAGGCCACTTCTCATGTCCAGGGACTCTGGTCCTTCAGTATGTGGATGATTTACTTTTGGCCACCAGTTTGGAAGTCTCATACCAGCAGGCTACTCTAGATCTCCTGAACTTTCTAGCTAATCAAGGGTACAAGGTATCTAGGTCAAAGGCCCAACTTTGCCTACAGCAGGTCAAATATTTAGGCCTAATTTTAGCCAGAGGGTCCAGGGCCCTCAGTAAGGAATGGATACAGCCTATACTGGCTTGCCCTCACCGTAAGACATTAAAACAGTTGTGGGGGTTCTTAGAATCACCCACTTTTGCCGACTATGTCTCTCCAGATACAGCAAGATGGCCAGACCACTCTATACGGTAATCAAGGAGATCCAAAGGGTAAATACTCATCCAGTAGAATGGGAACCAGAGGCAAAAATACCCTTTAAAACCTTAAAACAGGTCCTACTACAAGCTCCAGGTTTAAGCCTTCCCACAGGACAAAACTTCTCTTTATATGTCACCAAGAGAGCATGGATAACTCTTAGAGTCCTTACTCAGATTCATGGAACAATCCCCCAACCAGTGGCATACCTAAGTAAGGAAATTGATGCAGTAGCAAAAGGCTGGCTTCACTGTTTATGGGTAGTTGTGGCAGTGGCTGGCTTAGTGTCAGAGGCTATCAAAATAATACAAGGAAAGGATCTCACTGTCTGGACTACTCATGATGTAAATGGCATACTAGATGCCAAAGGAAGTCTGTGGCTATCAGACAACAACCTGCTTGGATACCAGTTCTACTCCTTGAGGCACTGGTGCTTCAAATTTGTACATGCATGGCCTTCAACCCTGTCACTTTTCTCCCAGAGGATATGAAACCAATCAAGCATGGCTGCCAACAAATTACAGTCCAGACTTAATGCCGCCCAAGATAATCTCTTAGAAGTCCCCTTAGGTAATCCTGACCTTAACCTATATATTGATGGATGTTCATTTGTGAAGAATGGGATATGAAGGGCAGGTTATGCCATAGTTAGTGATGTAACCATACTTAAAAGTAAGTGTTTTCCCCAGGGACCAGCACCCAGTAAGCAGAACTACTGGCACTTACCCGAGCCTTAGAACTGGGAAAGGGAAAAGAGGAAATCAAATTGTCCCTGTTTGCAGGTGACATGATAGTGTATCTAGAAAACCCCATTGTCTCAGCCCCAAATCTCCTTAAGCTGATAAGCAACTTCAGCAAAGTCTCAGGATACAAAATCAATGTACAAAAATCACAAGCACTCTTATACATCAATAACAGACAAACAGAGAGCCAAATCATGAGTGAACTCCCATTCACAATTGCTTCAAAGGGAATAAAATACCTAGGAATCCAACTTACAAGGGATGTGAAGGACCTCTTCAGGAGAACTACAAACCACTGCTCAAGGAAATAAAAGAGGATACAAACAAATGGAAGAACATTCCATGCTCATGGGTAGGAAGAATCAATATCATGAAAATGGCCATTCTTCCCAAGGTAATTTACAGATTCAATGTCATCCCCATCAAGTTACCAATGACTTTCTTCACAGAATTGGAAAAAACTACTTTAAAGTTCATATGGAACCAAAAAATAGCCCAGATCACCAAGTCAATCCTAAGCCAAAAGAACAAAGCTGGAGGCATCACGCTACCTGACTTCAAACTATACTACAAGGCTACAGTAACCAAAACAGCATGGTATTGGTACCAATACAGAGATATAGATCAATGGAACAGAACAGAGCCATCAAAAAAAATGCCACATATCTACAACTATCTGATATTTGACAAACCTGACAAAAACAAGAAATGGGGAAAGGATTCCCTATTTAATAAATGGTGCTGGGAAAACTGGCTAGCCATATGGAGAAAGCTGAAACTGGATCCCTTACTTACACCTTATACAAAAATCAATTCAAGATGGATTAAAGACTTAAATGTTAGACCTAAAATCATAAAAATCCTAGAAGAAAACCTAGGCAATACCATTCAGGACATAGGCATGGGCAAGGACTTCATGACAAAAACACAAAAAGCAATGGCAACAAAAGCCAAAATTGACAAATGGGATCTAATTAAACTAAAGAGCTTCTGCACAGCAAAGGAAACTACCATCAGACTGAACAGGCAACCTACAAAATGGGAGAAAATTTTCACAACCTACTCATGTGACAAAGGGCTAATATCCAGAATCTACAATGAACTCCATCAAATTTACAAGAAAAAAACAAACAACCCCATCAAAAAGTGGGCAAAGGACATGAACAGACACTTCTCAAAAGAAGACATTTATGCAGCCAAAAAACACATGAAACAATGCTCACCATCACTGGCCGTCAGAGAAATGCAAATCAAAACCACAATGAGATACCATCTCACACTAGTTAGAATGGCAATCATTAAGAAGTCAGGAAACAACAGGTGCTGGAGAGGATGTGGAGAAATAGGAACACTTTTACACTGTTGGTGGGACTGTAAACTAGTTCAACCCTTGTGGAAGTCAGTGTGGCAATTCCTTAGGGATCTAGAACTAGAAATTCCATCGACCCAGCCATCCCATTACTGGGTATATACCCAAAGGACTATAAATCATGCTGCTATAAAGACACATGCACACGTATGTTTATTGCGGCATTATTCACAATAGCAAAGACTTGGAACCAACCCAAATGTCCAACAATGATAGAATGGATTAAGAAAATGTGGCACATATACACCATGGAATACTATGCAGCCATAAAAAATGATGAGTTCATGTCCTTTGCAGGGACATGGATGAAATTGGAAGTCATCATTCTCAGTAAACTATCACAAGAAGAAAAACCAAACACCGCATATTCTCACTCATAGGTGGGAATTGAACAATGAGAACACATGGACACAGGAAGGGGAACATCACACTTCAGGGACTGTTGTGGGGTGGGGGGAGGGGGGAGGGATAGCATTGGGAGATATACCTAATGGTAGATGACAAGTTAGTGGGTGCAGTGCACCAGCATGGCACACATATACTTATGTAACTTACCTGCACATTGCGCACATGTACCGTAAAACCTAAAGCATAATAATAATAATAAAAAAAAGAAAAAAAAAGAAAGTTATAACCATTAGAACGCACCTTTATTAAGGAAGGTTATAAATGAAATAAAGTTAAAGCATGTCAAAAATTGTCTGTGAAAATCACAAAAAGATTATAAAAAGAAAACTATACAGGACATGTTGTATAATTCTGTTTTGAAAGCCTAAGCAAGTTTTAAAATGTTAATTGTTACCAAATTCTCTGAGTAAACATATTGGCTAAAGTTAAAGATGTGTCATCCAGTTTTTCTGTAAGCTGGACTTTAAAAGCACAAGCTCTTTAACAAAGATTATAAGAGATCTCTTAGCACAGGTACAATCTCTACAATTTCCAATACACCAGCACCAGCCAAGACACTGCATCCTCATCAAAGGACTAAAAGAAGAAAAAACTCGAGCCAGCCTAGGAGAGATCCTGCAAGATGATGCAGCTTTATCAGAAGAAGATCACTCAGAAGGCTATGCAAATGCTGCCCCATTTTTACTCTCTCACTTTGTCTACTACCTGTATCTGCCAAAACCTATTAAGCCCATCTTCTAACCTGCTTTGCTCTACCCTAGTTCTTAGACTAACACCCCCTTTCCATCTTCTAACAACATAACTGCTGAATTAAAAGGAAATTAACATTCTCCCAGTGAGGTTCCTCATTAATAGCTTACAGTGAACTCAGATGACAAGTAACTCTACAAGTCATTCTGACCAGAAGAAGTGTTGTTAATTATACTCATGATTGTTTTTTGTTATTTGCTATTTATATGATGCAAAGCTGGAATAAGATCAGTGACCACCTCGCCTGACAAACCTATGACTGCACAGGTCTGTGCTCTGCAATCAAAAACCCGATGCAGAAAAGAATGAATGGGAGGATTTTGGAATTCACTCAGGATGACAGCAGAAATATTAAAAGAAAATAATTAGGGAAAGTTATAGAATAGTCACAAACTTTTGGAATGCTGAAAGTTTGCATAGCTTGTAATAATTCAATGAGCTGAAGGTAGCCAGTTTTAACCTTAAAGAATTTGGTCATAGGGTAAATACTAGGGCCAATAGAGGCTTCCCCAATTAAGTTAGTTTACCCCACCTCCATTAACTAACCTTTAAGCCAGATGGTCCTTTCTGGGGAATGTCGATCAGGGAAATTGCCCCCACTGGTATTTACTTTAAACTGTGGTAACTGAGGCTTAATTATTCAGAGAACTAGTATCTTAACCATGTTAATTATCCACAAGTATGTTTACTCAAAGCTTCTGTTATTAATTCTATACTAAATAAATGCCTGGAGTGCAATCTGCTCAGGGTGCAGCTGCCACTCTTTACAGGACTCCCTTTGGAGACTGTTAATGTCCTCAGACCCTCAGCTGGACTTGTGAAGCAGAATATCTGTGTGACAGGGTACTTTATTCATCTGTTGCTGGCTCAGGGGTCTGCAAAGGACATACTCCCTGCAGCTAATGCCCTCATGAAAAGAGTGGTGTCTCAGTTAACGGTGTTAGAAATGATCTACAGGTCAATGAGAACTCTTTCAAAAAGCCAATAGTTCTTTTTGCAGAAGTAGTAAAATAGTCTAAAATGTTTGAGTCAATATTTAGCTGTGTCACCCAGGCTGGAGTGTAGTGCTATAATCACGACTCACCATAGCCTTGACATATCAAGCTCAATTGATCCTCTCACCTCAGCACCAGGTGTAGCTGAGACAGCAGGTTCATGCCACCATGCTCAGCAAGTTCTTGTATTTTTTGTAGATACAGGGTTTCACCATATTGCCCAGGCTGGTGTCAAACTCCTGGTGTCCTGCAATCCACATTCCTTGGCTTCCCAAAGTATTAGCATCACAGGAGTAAGCCCTCAAATATTACACTATAATTTACATAAACACTCAAAAACAAACAAGCAAATCAAAAAAAAAGTAGCAAATCAACTTGGGAAAAGAAGAATACCCTTAGAAAAATATTTTGTACCTCAAAACATATTGCCAAGTTACAGTAATCAAAATAGTGTGGTGTTGGCATAAAGACAGTTAAATAAATGTTGAAACAAATAACAGAAGCCAGAATGAAACCCACATGCATAAATTCAGCTTATCTTAAACAAAGGTTCTAATTCCTCGTGTTACAGAACATTCTCCTTCAGCAAAATTGGGTTCTTGTCACATGATAGGAAAGATTCAGCTCTGGGACACTCCTGAAGGATAAGGAGTAGAGCTGATTGGGTTTAAAAAAAAGGAAAAAAGAAAAACTCTCAACTAAGTGAGTGGGAGTCATGTTTACCAGGCCCCCACCTCACAGATTGCAGAACACCAGACCATCGCACAGGAACTGATGAAGCCAGGGTCCTCCTCCCTGCACGAGGGGTAAAATTTCCATGGCCTTCCAAGGATCCACTCCCTTCCCCCAGTGTTCAGATGGAAATTAGTCAAAGAGAATCTGTTGGAAAAAGGCAGGCTTCATCTGGGACAAGCACTCTGATTTTTCAGCCTTCAGGCTGTTTTAGGCTTGAAGATGGGATTTTGTCCACGACCCTTGGAAGTTTTATAACTCGGTTATTTTCCCCTCTAAATAAGTACATCTAACTGCTGTTAGAATAAGGATAAAGGTGAGAACAAAACCACTTTTAAGTGCTTCCTGATGACAGGGAACACTGTTGTGGAAAAAAACAGCAGTCAGACCTTCCTTAGAGGCCTAAGTGTCCCCAGTGAAAGGGGCCATTTTTCAGGCTCTGGTAGTGTGACTGTTTGAAGTTTGATAGCCTGAAGGTGAGGAGAATCAAACTGTGTTATTAAAAAACAAGTATTAAAATGAACCAAGGGAAAGGTGGAAAAGACAGCTAAAAATATCCAAGGTCTTTCACAAGTTTGCATAGGGAGAGGGAGGCCAAGAGTCCAACAGGAAAAAGAAAGAAGGAAAGAGAGAGAGAGAGAAAGACAGACAGAAAGAAAGAAAGAAAGAAAGAAAGAAAGAAAGAAAGAAAGAAAGAGAGAAAGACAGAAAGAAAGAAAGAAAGAAAACAAAGAAAGAAACAAAGAAAGAAAAGAGAGAGAAAGAAAAGATAAAGAAAGAGAGAGAGAGAAAGAAAAAGAAAGAAAGAAAGAGAAAAAACAACTTTTATCCTTTTGACAGGATATCAATCTTCTGGGTTCTTTTCTCCTGGGTCCAATCCTAAGCCACCTAGTTTAATATTTGGGAAATTAACTCTTCCAAACTTGGAGGATGCATTGAAGGGGAATGTCCCAAAACATGGAGATATGATTACCTATCTGTAAACAACAAACAGAGGAGAAAAAAATGAAAAGTAAGCATTTTTTCAAAGGAGTTCCAAGGGTTCAGGATGCATTCAAAAGGGGTATAGGCTAAAAATGAATGGCTACTTATCTTGAAAGAGAGAGAGGAGCAGGAGTCCCTGGCTCCTTTCTCTTCCTAGCAATTACCCAGGGTATGTTGAGCTATAGGAGAAAGAATATTCTTTTTCCCACTTCAAACCTTGTATCCCCAAGTCCCAGTGATTGTAACAGTGTGCCTCCCATGGGTGTCGAGGCAGCTTTCACCAATGTTAACAGGGATACCTAAGCGGGTGGATATATCCGCTCTTACCCATATGTGCCCTATCTTCCCTGCTGTCAATAGCTCTGGAGTTCATTAGACCTCATTTATGGCATGGATAGTAAGATAATCTTTATCCGTGAAATCGGGGGCTTGGCTTAATCACTGGGAATTAGTTATGCTCACCGGCATTGTGCTTTTTTACCTCCATTATCACCTGCCTCTATGTTTCTCAAATTTTCTACTTTTTTCTATGGTGACAACCAGAAGCTTAGAATTGAGGCTGGGACAAAAATGTGTCTCAGGGCATTCAATGGACTCTTTATCATGAGCTGAATGCTAAGGTGAAGCTGTGGAATTGAGTTCTTCTACAAGGGTGAGAAAAGAATGACTGTGACATACTGAGGAAACTAGTGGCTACAGTTGTGCTTCATTAAATTTAGGTGGGCACCCTATATATTCCCATCACTCTGCAGAATTTGCAGGATAATTGTCCAGAACTAGAATGTTAATCCAGATTTTTATGTTACCAATTCCTTTTGTTTATTGTGGGCTGAAGTTGAAGATCATTAGCTGGGTCACAGAAATAAGCAAGGTTGGTCTAAAATATAGGCAGCAATGCAAAACTAATGAGTTTAGAATTTAATGACAAATATATAATAAGTTGTGAAACATAAACTTTATCCAGTCATCTTATATTAAAAAACAAATCATGATAGGACTGAGTTGTTTGTAAAGTAAGCTTTATTCTGATACTTGGCCTGATTATTTGCATAAAATTCAGCAAGAATAATTATTTCTACATAGGTCTTTTACATTGGCTTTGATGGAAGAGTTACATCTTCAGGGTGATGGGCCCAGCAATATGTCATAATTATCTCTTTCTGCAGGACACAGGCAGAAAAGTGACATCATCTGTGTGCTGCACCCTGCAATACATCAAAATTTATTTTATTGGCATGGTTTGGAGAAACAGCCCTCATTTTATCTAAGTATTGGGCTTAGCAATATGTCACAACATCCCATTGTAAGGACTAAGGCAGAAGAAAACAGACACATCACTTAGAACATAGGCTCAGATATATGACCCATGTCCCAAATAGGCAGAGCTGAGGCAGAAGAGAAGAGTCATATCACCTAGGTGCTTCCCTAAGTATATAACACAATCTAACATGTGAGGAGAAGTCAGGCAAAAGAGTCACTTCACCTTTATGCTGGTTCCTGACTAAGCCTTGCCAACAGGGAGGATTTAGATATGTCACTGAAGCCAACATCCAGGTGATTGACTTCTCCAAGAGTCCCACCAGCAAGGAGAATTTTGAAATTTCACTGGACATGCACCCACTTAAATGATGTGACTTTCCTTACTTTCTTCTCCCTCCCCACAAGTGGTAATGTGCCATATACTTCAGAACAAATAAAAGGCCTAATAATGACTCTTGTACCAGGAACCAGGTCATGTGTAGGACTGTGACTCTCAACACTGAACGTTTTCACAGGTGTTATTCTGACATATATTTTTGCCCAGTTCTTGAGTCCTTTAATAACCCTGCCTATTTATACTCCGGATGTGACATTTTTACATATAATTGGGCCAAAACCTTGGTGATTTGACTTTTGTCTTAACAGTGTCCTCCGAAGGGATCATAACACATCTCTGGACCTATGATCTAGGTTATGTGACTTTCCTCTCCTGACTGCACGCTGATTAAAGTGAAGAGTGTGGCATTTCTAAGCACTACATCCAAATGATATGACCCTTTTTCCTGGGTCATTACAACAGAGGGCTTTGTGATATATCTCTGCACCCATCATTTAGGTGATATGACTCTCCTCTCCTGCCTGGAAACTCTTCACAAGTAATGTTACACCATAGTGCTGGGCATAACTCCCAAATTCTGTTACTTCTCCGTTGGGGCCTTGCATACAAAGAGAATATTGGAATATTTCTGGCTCAGGATTTAGGTGATGTAGTGTCCTGCCTATTTAGTAACCACAGATGGCACGGTGACATATACCTAGACACAGCTAACAGGCATGATAGTGACTCTCATATGTGGACACAGCCAATAGGAGAAATTTTGACTCTTACAACTAGGTTTAGAGACATGAGTGACATGAGGCATCTCCTACTGTTAGCAATGTCACAGAAGATTACAACACTCACGCCTTCTTTATAACACCTGTAAGTTGTATAGAGAGTGTCATAGCAGGGCCTAGGAGAAAGAGCAAATTGGGAGTCTCATTTGTATACCCAGCTGACTGTAAGGATTTTCACAATCACAGATGTATAAAAGCTACCATTCTACATGAAAAAAAGACACACATGGCATTACAAGTCTAATCTCTAGAAATTTATTTTATCATGACTGTGATATAAAACTTTTCCATGTACTTTTTTGATTTCACTATTTGGACTGGTTCCAGCCTACACATGGAATTTTGATATCTACCTGGGCCAACATTAAAGTCTTGTGATCCTTCTGCCTGGCCTGCTCTGAGTAATAATTGTGATATCATTGGATCCAGTAATTAGGTGACATTACATGCTTGCCTGCCCCATGCCCACACACATCCTTGTGACATAGTATGTTGTCCATCACTAAGGTAATATAACTTTCCCTCTGAAATGGGCCCTGCACACAGGGCAGGAGAGAAACATACTCAAAAGCCAGGCACATGGGTAATGATACATTTTTTTGCCAGGGCCATTCACAAAAGATAAGATTATGACATTTTACAGGGCCTATTATACAGGTGATATGACTCTGCTGCTTAAAAACTGCCCACTGGAATAGTGACATATTGCTAGACCAGGTGACAAAGGTGATTGTACTCTTTTTGCCAAGACCATGGTTTCAGGAAGGTTATGTGACATATATCTGGGCCTATCACCTAGGTGATGTGAACTCCTTCTTAGGCTGCCCACATGGAGCATTGTAACATAAGGTTGGAACCTGTTCCTAGGTGATATAACTCTCTTGCCTAGGTCCTTTACTAAGGGGGATTTGTGAATATCTCAGGACCCAGGACCAGGTGATGTGGTCCTTCAGCCTGGTTTCTTCCCACATATTAAATTGTGACCTATACCTAAAGAAGCACCTAGGTAATATGACTCACTTTTTTTGCCGGAGCCCTGCCTATTAATGACTTTGGGTCATATCATTGAGCCCATGACCTAAGAAATTTGACTCACTTCTTCTGTCTGGAATTGTACAGTGGGAGAATTGTGACATATTGAGAAGCCCCATACTTAGGTTGTGTGACTCTCCTCTTCTTGCTAAAGAGTGCCTACGAACAGGGCTTTTGCTGTATATCATGACCCAACACCCGGATAATATTATATTACTCTTCTGCCTAGGCCATGGATAAAGAGGGAATTGTGGCATATTGCTTGGCCCAGCACCCTAAGAATGTGACTCTTCTGTCTGTGTCAGCGCCACAGAAGGTATTTTGACATATCTTTTGCTCATTCTGTAGGTATTTTGGCACTAATCAGTTTGCTGTGTTTCTTCCACATGTTTTTGTGTCATATTGTGGGTTCCAGCCCCCAGTTAATGTGACCCCATTTCTTAGGCCCTGCCTGGGGAGGGCACTATGATATGTTCCTTGGCACAACACCTAAATGATGTTAACCTTCTTCCTAGTTTTTTGCCCACAAATGGGATTATGGCATATATTTTCCTTCAGCTCAAAGGCATGATGATCAAGCTTATTGTGGGATTAAACCGATAGGAGACATTTTACCTTTTACCCCTAGGTTTAGGTCAATGGTTAAGGTCCTTCATTTCATATTTGTTCAAAGATCACAGAATTTCACAACATTAACTCATATCCTACATTTACAAATCTTATTGTTGAAGTCCTGAATTGAACACATCAATAGAACCAAAAGTTCGAATTGTGACACTCGTAAAGGAATCTGACTACAGGTGAAATGGTGAATCATTTCTATACCCAGCTCACAGGCCTAATAACGGTCTCAACCCTGATGCCAGCCTATAGAAGACATGTTGCCTGACATACCTCGGTTTAGGGCAATATGTAAGATTATGAGTCCATATAAGCATGTAGCCCACAGAAAGTTTGCAAGACTCATGCATGTTGCATAAAGTTTTCAGATGTTGTAGAGAGTATCATACAACGGCAAGCACACTTGGGAGTTTGTGACTGACATATACACAACTAGATAACAGTTAATGGTGTCATGCTTAAAGATGAGGAGATTATGCCATCTCCCTTGGCTTAGTATAGCAGTATTGAGACTTTTTGGTTTAAATTATTTTCCATGAGGTCATTGTTACATATCACTGGATCAGAACCATGAAAACATGACTCTTCTGTCTTGGTCCTGCAAAGAGCAGATATTTTCACATATCTCTGCACCTATTGGCTAAGTGACATTTCTCACCTGCTAGCCTGCCAGTGCTCTGCCCACAGGGGACACTGTGACATATTGCTAGATATAGCATCTAGGTAATGTGACCCTCCTCTCCTGCATGGATCCTGTTGACTGAAGAAATTGTGACATACCACTGAGGGAAAAGCCTAAGTGACATGGCTCTCTTCCTTGTCGTGTACTCTGCCAAAAGAGGGAATTATTACATATTATTGAGCCCAGCATGCTTGTGGTGTAATTCTTTTTTTTTTTTTCTTTGAATATGTCTACATTGGGAATGGTGGCATATTACTTGAGGCTATGCCCAGGTGATGTGGCTCTTCTTCCTGGTTTCTGCCCACATGTCAGATTGTGACATATAACTAGAGAAGGATATAAGTGATATAGCTCTTCTTTTCTACCTGAGCCCTGCATACAGGAGCACTGGGATGTACCTCTGAGCCCATGACCTAAGTGAAGTGACTCTCTTCTCCTGCCTGGTCTTTACAATGAGAGGATTGTGACATTGCTGAACCCAGCACTCAGGTTATTAGAGAAACAAAAATTTTGACCTATTGCAGGGCCCAGCACACAGAAAATGTTACTCTTTTGCCTGGGTCCTGCATATATGAAGAATTATGGCATATTTCTGGGCCCAGCCCCCTAATAATGTGACTCTCATGGCTGACCCAAAGCCACAAAAGGTGTTTTGATATATCCTGGGCTCATTCTGTCGGCATTTTGGCTCTCACTTCTAGGTTGTTTTCTTCCACATATGGGATTTTGTCATACTGCAATTCCAACACCCAGTTGATGTTACTCTAATCCCTATACACTTCTTAGAGAGGACATTGTGACATGATGCTTGTCACAGCACCTAAGTGATGTTACCTTCCTGACTCACTTTTTGCCCACAAATGTGACTATGTCCTCCTATACCTTACTTCACTTAACAGGCATGATGGTCAAACTTATTCTGGGATTCAGCCGGTAGGATATACTTTTCCATTCGTTACTAGGCTTAGGGAAATAGATGAGGTCCTGGGTTTCATATTTGTATCAAACTCAAAAACTTTACACTAACTCATAATGTATACATTTCTTGGGTTGTAAAGAGAGTTTTATGAAAGAGATCAGCAAAAGTTTAGATTGGGACTCTCCATTAGACACCCAGGTGAAAGCAAATGTCGTCACCATCCCACATGTACAAAGCCCACTATTAAGTTCCTAAGTCTAAAAGTGAATCGAGAAGAAAATTGGAATTGTGATCTTCATATGTTGATCTGGCCTCAAGTGGGATAGTGACTCATTTTTGGATCCAGCTTACAGGCAAAGTAATGGGTCTCATCCCTGAACCCAGCCTACGAAAGATATGTTGACTATCATATCTGGGCTTAGGGCAATATATAAGATAACGAATCCACACAAGCATGTTGGTCTCAGAGTGGTTTACAACTCTCATGAATGCTGTAAAAAGCCTTTGAAAGTTGTAGAGGGTCATACAGTGATTCAGGAAACATGTGAGATTGTGTTTCTCATATTCACACCCAGCTCACAGTGAATCGTGTCACTCTGAAAGACAAGGAGTTCTGGCATATAACGAAGCCTATTACCAAGATTTTGAGACTTCTTGGCTTAAATTCCTTCCCATGGATTCACTGTGACATATCACTGGGTTAGAATCATAATAATGTGACTCTTCTGCCATGACACTGTCAACAGGGAATATTATCACATATCTCTGGGCCTATAAGCTAGGTGATTTGTCTCTTCTTTTTGTGCCCTGTCCCCAGAGGACATTGTGAAATATCGGTTTACATAATATTTAGAAAATGTGACTATCCTCTCCTGCCTGGGCCCTGCTCACCATAGAAGTTGTGACATACCACTGATTGCAAAACCTAGGTGATGTAGCTCTCCTTCATATTCTAGACTCCTCCAAAGGAAAGATTATTACATATTGCAAAGCTCAGCACCTAGGTGGTGGAACATTCCTCTTTTTCTTCTTTCCTGTCTATAGTGGGTTTGGTGACATACTATTTGAGGCTGTACCCAATTGATGTGACTCTTCTGAGTGGACCCAGCCAAAAAATGAGTATATACTGTATCACTGGCTCAGCACTCAGGTGATGTGGTATGACTCTTCTGATTAGCCCCAGACTACAAATAAGATTATACAATATAACTGGCTCAGCACCCAAGTGATGTGACTCTCCTGGCTTTTTTCTGCTCACAGATCCAGTCGTGACATGTACCTGGTTTAAGCGCACATGCACAATAATAATTCTCATACCTGGACCCATCCAGTAGAGATAACTGACTCTCACAGCCAGTCTCACAGCCACTGGTAAAGTCCTGGGCTTTTAACTTGTATAAATTTCATGAAGGATTATAACACTCAGCTATATCACACAAAGCCTAATGATACAAAGAGTGTAATAACAGAAACCAGCAATGAGGTGAGAACCCTTGTATGCACACCTAGCTGACACGATTGACATTCTCACATATGAACAGGGCCTAGGAATGAGGTAACAAATCACACACATAAAAAGCAGTCAAAGATTGAAATAATTACTCTCATACATGTATCTGAGTCACAGGTGGTTTGGTAACATATGAACCATGATTCAACACACCTGTGGTGCTGACTCCCCTACTGGAAAACCATCTTCAACTGAGATTGGGGCTCTTATACATGGATCTTGCTCATTGTTGAGATTGTGACTCCTCTACTTCAACCCAACTCACAGAAAAATTGAATCACTTACACAAAAGAAATACTTGTGGGGGATGTGAAACTTATTTCCAAATCTTTCTGAGAATATAAAAGGGAGAGGTAACTTTGCCTAGCACATGAATAATCTGACTCTCTTTAGTAATCCCAGACTAGATTGTGCCATATGTGAAACAAGCACCTAAGAAACATATAAAAGTTTCCAGAGCTCCCACTGCAAAGGTCACTTTTATATATCACCGAGACAATCACCTAGGTGATGTAAAGTATCTGCCTGAAAACTACCTATGAGAATTGTGTCTTAAATCTAGGTCCATACGTCATTGTGACATATATCTGCACCAGTTGCCTAGGCTAAGTTGTTCTCCTCTCTTGCCAAAGTTCTGCCCACATAGTGGGTTTTGATATGTCACTGCAAGCAGCATCCAGATGATGTGGGTTTTGGGCCAGGGTCCTGCCCACAAAGTATATTGTGACATTTTACTGGACCCACACACACGGCTGATGTGACTTTCTTGCCTACTCTTTGGCCACAGGTTACATTCTTGCCTGCAGCTTGCCCACCAAAATTATCGTGACATATTTCTGTGTCCATCTCATGGGTGATGTAACTTTCCTCTCTGGATGGGCCCTGCACAAAGAAAAAGTAGTGACATGATTCAAGACCCAGAACACAGGTAAGACTACTCTTTTGCCAAAGCCATGCCCAAAGGAGAGGATTCTGAAGTATCTCTGGTTATGTGGCTCTCCTTCTTGGGTATTGCCAACCTGGAGCATGACATGTTTCTACACCAGGCACACAGGTGATGGTACTCTTTTGCCAGGGCTATGCTTCATAGAGGACTTTGTGACATATCTCTGGCCCTATCACCTAGGTGTAGTCAATTCCTCCTTGGGCACTACCCACATGGAGCATTGTGGCATAAGCAGAGAACCTGCATGTAGGTGATGTAACTCCATTGTCTGGCAGCTGTTCTAAGACAGCCTTATGCAATATCTCAGGATGCAGAACCCAAGCTATGTGGCTCTCCTGTCTGTTTTCTGCCCACATGTTACATTGTGATATATTCCTCAGGAAGCACCTAGGTGATATGAATGTCCTTGAATGCCTGAGCCCTGCCTACTGGGGTCATTGGGATATATCTCTGAGCCCATGACCAAAGTAATATGACTCTCTTGTACCAGGGCCTTTAAAATGGGGGGAGTGTGACATATTTCTGAGCCCAGCATTTACAACAGGTGACTCTATTCTTTTTTCTGAACCATGACCACATAGAAATTTTGACCTATTGCACACAGATGATGTTATTTTTCTGCCAGAGTCCTGAATAAAGATAAAATTATTGCAGGTGGTGGGCTGACCACCGTGATGATGGTACTGTCCTACCCATGCCAGAGCCACAGAGAGTATTTTTGACATGTCTTCAGCTTACTATGTAGGAGTTTTGGCTCTTATCCGTTGGCTAGTATTTTTCACATGTGGAATTCTGTAATATTGCTGGGTCCAGCACCCAGTTAATGTAACACACCTTCCTAGGTTCTTCCTAGAGTGGGCATTGTGACATGTTGATTGCCATATCACCTAAGTGATGTTACTCATTTTTCTATTTTTTTGCCCACAAATGGGATTCTGACATATACCTTGCTTCAGCTTAGAGGTATGATGGTCTCTTATATTAGGATTCAGGCAATAGAAGATATTTTGCCTGTCATCGCTAGGCTTAGGGCAACAGATAAAATTCTGGGTTGGAAATTTGTACAAAGCTCACAGAAGTTTACAACACAAATTTGTCTTGTATAAACTACTTGGGTGATACAGAGTTTCATAACAAGGCCCAGCAAAGAGTTAAGATTGTGACTGTCAATTACACACCCAGGTGAAAGTAAAAGTTGTCACTATCCCACATTTACAAAGCCCACTGTTGATGTACTGAGTCTAACAAGTGAAAAGAATATAAAGATAAAATTGTGGCTCTCATATATGGATCTGGCCACATGTGTGATTGTGACTCATTTTTGACCAAGCTCACAGACATTCCTGACATCAGCCTAAATATGAGATGTTGGCTATCATACCTGTGTTTAAGGCAATATATAAGATTGTGATTTCATATAAGCATGCGGGCCTCAGTGTAGTTTGCAACTTTCATGCATGCCGTATTAAGCCCTCATACATTACAGAGTGTGTCATATCATGGCCCAGCCCACACATGACATTATGACTCATATACACACCAAGCTAACAGTTAAAGGTATCACTCTCAAAGATGAGGAGATTTTGTCTTATCGCTGGTCCTAGTACCCAGGTGTTAAAACCTCTGCATAAATTGTTTCCCGTGTTTGCATTGTGATATATCGTGGGTTCAGAATCATAATAATGTGACTACTCTACCTGGGCCCTGCCAAGAACATATATTATCACAGATCTCTGAGACTATCAGCTAGGTAATTTGTCTATTTTACACGTGCTTTACCCTCAAGGAACATTATGACATCTCTTGAAGTAGCATCTGGAAATGTGACACTTCTTCCTGCCTAGGTCCTGACCACTGAATGAATTGTGACATACAACTAAGTACAAAACCTAGGTAATGCAACTCTCTTCCTTATTCTGGAGTCAGGTAAAAGAGGTAATTATTACATACTGCTGAGCTCAACACCTAGGTGGTGTGACTCTCCGTTTTTTCTTCAAACCTGTCTACAGTGGACATGATGCCATATTACTTGGTGCAGTACCCAGGTGACATGACTCTTCTGACTTGGCCCTGCCTTTGAAGGAGTTTATAATGTATCCTGAGTTCAGAATCCAAGTGATGAGACTCCCCCACCTTGCTTCTGCTCGCAGATTAAATTATGACATATAACTGGGTTCAGCTCACATGCACAAATAAAACTGTCATACCTAGAACCAGAAAAGAGAGATATTTTGACTCCTATAGCCAGTCTTATGGCCACAAGTAAAGTACTGGGTCTCCTAATGGTATAAAGTTCACAGAGGATTATGACACTCTGGCATATTGTATAAAGCCTGTGTGGTAAAAACAGTGTTATAACAGGGAACAGGAACGAGGTATCATTGTGACTCTTGAGTGTACAGCCAGCTGACCCAGTAGTCATTCTCACAAGAACAGGGCCTAGAAATAAGGCATTAAACCTCACAAAGAAAGTAGTCAAAAGTTAAAATTGCTCCTCTTCTATATGGGTAGTTTGGTGATGCACGATTGAGCACATCTGTGAGGCTGTGACTCCTCTGCTGGAACACATTATTCAAGTGGAATTGGGCATCTTATACATGAATCTTGCCCACTGTTCAGACTGTGACTCCTCTGCTTTGACAGGAAGTGTTGACTTACATACACAAATCCAGAACTTGTGCAGCACTGTAAAACTTATTTCTAAATATTTACTAGCATGTGGTGATGACATAAAAGTTAGCTGAGCCCCTGAATAATTTAACGACCATACACCTAAGTATAGATGTCTGGGTGTGCATACAAAGGGCAATTTTACATATTACTGGGATCAGCACCCTTGTGATGTAAAATACTTGCCTTATCCCTGCCTATAAAATGCTTTATGGCTTATATCTAAGTTCATCATGTAAGTGATGTGACTCCATTCTACTGCCTTGGCCCTGCACTTATGGTGCATTTTGACACATAACTGGGTACTGCACCCAGGTGATGTGACTCTCCATTTTGAGTTCTGCCAACAGAAAGCTTTGTAACATATCATTTAATTCAGCACCTAGGTGACGTTTCTCCTTTCTTGCATGGCTCTGACCAAAGGGGAGATTGTGACTTTGCTAAACCCAGCACCAGGTGAGATCAACTTTTATACTTTGGTTTTGCACATAGCGGCCAGTGTGACATATGTCTAAGCCAATTGCCTAGGTGAAGAGGGTCTCCTCAATTACCTAAGCCCTGCCCACATGGGGGATTTTGATATGTCACTAAAACCAGTATCCAAGTGATGTGACACTTTTTCCAAGGCCCCGCTTACAAGAAAGATGGCTATATCTCACTGGACCACCACCCACCCAGGTGATGTGACCTTCCTCCTTGCTCTCTGTTTACAGGTGATATTGTGCCATATACCTGAGACCAGACAAAAGGACTAATCAGGACTCTCAAATCTGGACCCAGGTCATATGCAAGATGGTGACTCCCATTCCTGGAACTGTCAACCAGTGTTATTGTTATATATACCTTTACCTAGCTCCTGAGTGATTTAATAATCCTGCCTAGGTGTAGCCCACAAATGAGATTTGGAAATATACCTCAGGTGAGCACCTTGGTGATTTGACTCTCCTGTCTTAACAATATCCTAAAGAAAGATTGTAACATGTCTCTGGACCCACCATCTAATTACCTGACTCTCCTATCCTGCCTGGACCCTGCTTCCACTGAGGATTATAGCTTTTCTAAGCACCGCATCTAAATGATGTGACCGTCTTGCCTGGCCCTTTCAATGGGACACATTGTGACATATCTCTGTGCCTATTATTTAGGTGATATGAGACTCCTCTTCTGTCTAGACTCTCCCCACAAGGGGTATTATGCCATACATCTGGGTGTAACACCCAAGTTACAAAACTTTTCTGCCACGAACTTGTCTACAGGAAAAATAATGGAAAATTCCTGGTTCAGAATTTAGGTGACTTAGCTCTCATGCCTATTTCATTACCACAGAGTAAATTGGGACCTATACATGGGCACAACTTACAGGTATAATGACTCTTGTATGTAGACCCTACAAATAAAAGTAACTGAATTTCTAACTTACTTTAGAAACATGAGTAAATTATCTGGTCATGGTGGCTCAGGCCTCTAATCCCAGCACTTTGGGAGGGTGAGTTGGGTGGATCACAAGGTCAAAAGATCGAGACCATGCTGACCAACATGGTGAAACACCATCTCTGCTAAAACTACAAACAGTAGCAGGGTGTGGTGGTGTGCGACTGGAGTCCAAATTAGTCAGGAGGCTGAGGCAGAAGAATCACTCAAACCTGGAAGGCAGAGGTTGCAATGAGCAGAGACTGAACCACTGCACTCCAGCCTGGGTGACAGAGCAAGACTCTGTCTCAACAACACAAAAACCAAAACAACAACAGCAACAACAACAACAACAACAACAACAAAAAGAGTGAATAAATCTCATAAATCTCTTTCTGGTAAAAAAAAAGGGGGAGGGGAGGTCAAAGAGGATTATAACACCCTCAGATATTTTATAATGCCCTTGGCTTGTACAGAGAGTGTAAAAACAGAATTCAGCAGAAAGGTGAAATTGTGAGTCTCATATACCTACCCAGCTGACAGTAAAGACTGTCACTGTCTGAAATATATGAAGCCAACTGTCACTCATGAAAACAAGATAAGTGTGGTAGTGTAAATCTCATTTCAGGAATTTTCTCCCAATGTCATTTTGAAAAAAAATCCTTGCTGACCATCTGTGTGACTTGACTCTCCAGACTGGTTTCAGCCTGAGGATGTTATTGTGATTTCTACCTGGGGCAACATCTAGGTGATGCGACTCTCCTGTCTGGGCCCTGCTCTCAGTAAGGGTCACGACATATCACTAGGTCCACCACCCAAGTCATGTTACATTTTTGCCTGTGCCATTCCCACAGAAATCATTGTGACATGTCACTGTGTCATATGTCATACAACCACTTAGGTGATATAACTCTCCTCATGACAATGGGCCCTGCACACAGTGAGGGATAGTATCATATGGCTGGTTCAGGCCCATAGATGGCAGTAATCTTTTATTGGAGTCATGTCCTAATGAGGGCATTGTAACAAATCTCTGGTACTATCACTTAGGTGATTTTGCTCTCCTGCCTGGGCCCTGCTTACCTGGATAGTGACATATTACTAAGCTAGGCAAACAGGTGATGGTACTCTTTTGCCCAGGCCATGCCTTAAGAAGGATATTGTAACGTATCTCTGGCCTATTACCTAGGTGATGGGACTAACTTTTTGAGCCCTGCCCACGTGGAGCATTGTGACATAACAATACAACCTGCACCTATTTGTTATAATGCTCTTGTGTGGGTGTTGTCTTAAGGGTGGCTTGCGTGATATATCTCAAGAGCCAGCATCAAGGTGATGTGGCTCTTTTGCCAGCTTTCACCTCACATGTTAGATTGTGTTATATACCTAGAGAAGCACCTATGTGATATGACTCTACCCTTCTGCCTAAGCCCTGCCTACTTGAGACATTGGGTCATATATCTGAGCATGTGTCTTAAGTGATGTGAATCTTTTCTTCTGCCTGAGTCTTTGTAATGGGGTGATTTGACATACTGCTAAGCCTAATACTTAGGCACTATGACTCTTCTTTTTTCCCCCAACCATGCCCAAGAAAAAGATTTTTGAGGTATTGCAGGTCCCAGCACCCAGATAATCTTTCACTTCTACCTGGGTTCTTCATAAAGAGATAATTATGGCATATTGCTGGGCCCCTCACCCTGACGATGTAACTCTCCTACCTGTGCCAGAGCAACATAAAGTATTTTTACATATTATAGACCCATTCAGTAAGTGTTTTTGGTCTCATCATTTATCTGGGGTTTTTTTTCCCACACTTGGGATTGTGTCATATTGCTGGGTCCAGCCCCCATTTAATGTAATCCTCACTTCTATACCATGCCTAGAGAGGACATTGTGATGTATTGCTTCACACAGCACCTAAATTGTGCTACCCTCCTGCCAAGTTTTTTTTTCTACAAATGGGATTTTGAAATTTACCTTGCCTCATTTCAAAGGCATCATAATCAAACTTATATTGGGATTCCACCAATAGTAGATACTTTGCCTCTCATTGCTACACTTAGGGCAATAGGTAAGGTTATGAGCTGCATATTTTCATAAAGCTCACATATTACAACAATAACTCAAATTCTGTAAATATTTTGGCTGGTACAGAGAGTTTTATAACAGGGCCTAGCAAGAGGTGAAGACCGTGACTGTAGATTACACATGTCATGCAGGTGAGAGATGAAGATTTCATCATCCCACATTTACAAAGACCACTGTTGAAGTCCTCAGTCTACCAAGTAAATTAAGTACAAAGATGGAATTGTGACTTTCACATGTATGCATTCCTACAGTTGAGATGGTGATTCAGTTCTGGACTCAGATGACAGTCATAATAATGGGTATCCTGTCTGAACCCAGCCTATAAGAGAGATGTTGTCTACCATAACTGAGTTTAAAGCAATACATAAGCTTGTGAGTCAACAGGAGCGTGTAGGCCTCAGAATGGATTGCAAATCTCTTGCATGTTGCATAAAGCCATTGAATATTGTAGAATATGTCATATAATGACCCAGAACACACGTTACATTGTGACACTTACATGCATACCAGTAAAGTGTCACCCAAAAAGATAAGGAAACTGTGTCATATCACTATGCCTAGTAACCCTAGGTGTTGAGATTAATGGCTTAAATTCTTTACCATAGGTGGATTGTGAAATATCGCTGGGTTAGAATCATAATAATGTGACTCTTGTTCTTGGACCCAGCAAACAGGAAATATTATCACATATCTCTAGGCCTATTTGCTAGTGGATGTGTCTCTCCTGCCAGTGTCCTGCCCACAGGGAACACTATGACATGCCACTAGATATAGCATCAAGGTAATGTGACTCACCTCTCCTGCCTGGATCCTGCCCACTGATGAAACTGTGACATACCCCATCCTGGACTCTGCTAAGAGCAGCAATTATGTCATACTGCTGAGCCCAGCAGGTAGAGGATGTAACTATCCACTATTTTTTCAACCCTGTATACAGTTGTCAAGATGATATATTATTTGAGATTGTACCCAGTGATATGACCCAGGTGACTGGCTCCTTACCACAGAGGAGATTACAGTGTATCCATGGCTCGGTATGCAAATGATGTGACTCTTCTGCCTTGTTCCTGTCCAAACAGAAAATTGTGATACATACCAGAAATCAGCACACTTGCACAGTAATAACTCTCATACAGCAACCCAGCCACGGGGAATATTTTAACTCTCATAGCCTGTCTTACAGCCATGGGTAAATTCCAAATCTGCCACCTATAAGAATTCACAGAAAGGTAGCCTAGTCAGGCATATCATATTAATCCTGAGTGGTACAAAAATGTCATAACAGGCATCAGCAACCACGTGCTATTGTGACTCTTGGACGCACACCCAGCTGGCATGGTTGTTATAAACAGGGCCTACGAATGATGTACTAAATTTCCCTAACATAAGCAGCTGAAGCTAGAAATTGTTACCTCATATATGAATCAGATCCATAGGTGGTTTGGTGATGTTTGAACCATGATTCAGCAGACCTTTAGTGATGTGACTCTCATCCTGGAACACAATCTTCAAGTGGGATTGGGGCCCTTATACATGCATCTTGCCCATTGTTGATATTGTGACTCCTGTACTTTGACCCAATCATAGGAGATGTTGAGTCCTAAGCATGAAGCTCAGACTTCTGTGGGACTGTGAAACTGATTTCTGAACATTTTTTAGTGTGTGAATGAGAAGTGTGACTTTGCCGAGCATCTGAGTGTTTTGACTCTGTTTTCTAGGCCCAGAGCAGAGTTGAAATTGTGACATACATGCAACAGGCAATATACAACACCTTTAGCAATGGGACAAGGGGCAATTTTACATGACACTGACACCAGAATGCAGCTGATGTAAAATCTTGGCCTCAACCCTGCCTACAGACAGCACTGTGGCTTTTTTCTAGGTCCATCACATAAGTGATGTGGCTTCTTTCTACCGCCTTGGCATTACACATATGGTGCATTGTGACACATAACTGGGTACTGCACTCAGGTAATGTGACTCATTTTTTTGTGGCGCTCTGCCAATAGGAGGCTTTGTAACAAAACACTTGGTTCAATACCTAAGTGATGTTTCTTCTCTCTTGCCTGAGCTCTGCCCACTAGAGAGATTGTGAAATGTTGCTGAACTCAGCACCAAAGTGAGGACACTCTCCTGCTTTGGCCCTGCACATAGGGGCTATTGTGACATATCTCCAGGCCAATTGCTTAGGTGAAGTTTGTCTCCTTTCCTGCCTAAGCCCTGTCTTTAGGGTGGATTTTGATAAATCACTTAAGCCAGCATCCAGGTGATTTGACTCTTTTCCAGGAGTCATGTCCACAAGGAGGATTGTGATATTTTACTGGACCAGCACCCGCTCAGGTGATGTGACTTTCCTTTCTTCTCCTTGCCCACAGGTGAAATTGTGCCATATACCTGAGACAGATCAAAGGAATAATAACCTTATACCTGGAGCCAGGATGTGCAGAATGGTGACTCTCATTCCTGAACATTTCCACCAGTGTTACTGTGACATACACCTTTGTCCAGCTCCTTAGTGATTTAGTAATCCTGCCTAATTATAGCCTGCATATGACATTTTGACATATACCTGGACCTAGAACCTTGGTGATTTGACTCTCCTGTCATAGAGGGTCCTTAGAAAAAATTATAACATATCTATGGGCCCATCATCTAGGTAATGTGATGTTCCCCATTTGTCTGAACCTCCTTTCAGTGAAGAGTGCAGCATTTCTAAACACTGCATCCAAATGACATGACTGTCTTGTCTGAGCCATTTCAACAGGAGGTTTCGTGACATATCTCTGGGCCCATCATTTTGGTGATATGACTCTCCTCACCTGCCTGGACACTGTCCACAAGAGGTATTATGCGATAGAGCTGGGACTAGCACCAAAGTTTTCTTATTTCTCTGTTAGTGCCCTGCTGACAAAGAGAATGTTGTAATACTTCTGGCTTAGAACGTAGGTGATGTGTTTTTTCTGTCTCTTTTATAACCAAAGATGGGATGGTGACATATAGCTATGCAAAGCTAATAGGCATGATAATGACTCTCTTACGTAGACCCAGCCAATAGAAGAAATTTTGTCTCTTATAACTAGGTTTAGGGACAAGAGTGATGTAGAATCTCCTTCTGGTAAAAAGGTCACAGAAGATTGCAACACTCACCCATATTTTTTAACACCCTTGTGTTGAATAGAGAGTGTCACAAAGCACCTAGCACACAGAATAAGTTGTGAGTATCGTATGCAAACACAGCTGATAGTAAGGAATATCACCGTCACAGGTGGATGAGGGCAACTGTACCGCATGAAAACAGGACATGTGTGGTATTCTAAATCTAATTCCCAGAATTTTATTCCTTCAACACTGTGATATAAATCCTTGCCAATTACCAGTGTGATTTCACTCTTCAGACTGGTTCAAGCCTACATATGGGATTTTGATATTTACCTGGGCCAACCTTGACATGATGTTACTCTTCTGCCTGGGCCCTCCTCTCAGTAAGAATTGTAACATCACTGGATCCAGCACCCAAGTAATGTTACATTCTTGCCTGCACCATGACACACATATTATTGTGACATACTACTGTGTCCATCACTTAAAAGAAGTAATTCTCCTCTCTAGAATGGGCCCTGCACACAGGGCAGGATAGTGACGTATTCTTAGGACTGGCACAGAGGTGATGATACTATTTTGACAGGGCTATGCCCAAAAGAGGGCATTTTGAAATATTGCAGGGCCTATCATAGAGATGATATGTCTCTTCTGCTTCGGACCTGCAGACTTGAAGATTGACACACACAAAGGTGATGGTACTCTTTTGCCAGGGACATGCTTTCGGGAAAGCTTTGTGATATATTTCTTTTTTTTTTTAAGGGTTCTAAACTAGTAAAATCAAAATTATGAAATGGCATTCACTTATGTATTTATCCTTTATTGAACACCCATTTTTTTTATAAAGTTGAAAAATCTTTTTTTTTCTTTTTTTATTTATTTTTTTCTTTATTTACTATTATCATACTTTAGGTATATCTCCCAATGCTATCCCTCCCTCCTCCCCCCACCCCACAACAGTCCCCAGAGTGTGATGTTCCCCTTCCTGTGTCCATGTGTTCTCATTGTTCAATTCCCACCTATGAGTGAGAATATGTTGTGTTTGGTTTTCTGTTCTTGAGATAGTTTACTGAGAATGATGATTTCCAATTTCATCTATGTCCCTACAAAGGACATGAACTCATGATTTTTTATGGCTGCATAGTATTCCATGGTGTATATGTGCCACATTTTCTTAATCCAGTCTATCATTGTTGGACATTTGGGTTGGTTCCAAGTCTTTGCTATTGTGAATAGTGCCACCATAAACATACGTGTGCATGCATCTTTATAGCAGCATGATTTACAGTCCTTTGCGTATATACCCAGTTCTATGCCTATCACCTAGGTGATGTGACTTCCTGCTTGGCCCCGCCCATATGGAGCATTGTGACATAAGTGTGGGACCTGCACCTAGGTGATGTAACTCTCTTGACTGGGTCCTTTTCTAAGGAGGGCTTGTGAATAACTCAGGACCCAGGACCAGGTGATGTGGCACTTCAGCCTGGATTCTGCCCACTTAATAAATTGCCTAGGTATATGAAATATATCTAAACAATTGACATGTTGTGACATATTGAGCCCACCACTTAGGTAATGTGAATCTTGACTTGTTGCCGAACAACACCCACGAACAGGCCTTTTGCCACATTTTAGGGCTCAGCACCCAGATGATGTTACTCTTCTGCCTAGGCCACTCATAAAGATGGAATTATGGCATACTGTTTAGCCCAGCACCCTAATGATGTGACTCTCCTCCCTGTGCCAGGGCCACAGAAAGTATGTTTACATATCTTTGGCCCAGTCTGTAGGTGTTGTGGCCCTCAACACTTTGCTTGCTTTCTTCCACGTGTGGTTGTATCATATTACAAAGCTCCATCCCCCAGTTAATATGACCCTCTTTACTAGACCCTGCCTAATGAAGGCATTGTGATATATTACATTGCACACAACCTAGTTGATGTTAAACTTCTGCCTAGGTTTTGCCCCCCAAAAAATTGGATTATGACATATACCTTGCTTCAGTTCAAAGGCATGATGATCAAGTTATATTCAGCCAATAGGACATGTTTTTCCTCTCATCACTAGGTTTAGGTCAATAGGTAGGTCTTTCATTGGATATTTGTACAAAGCTCACAGTTTACAGTACTAACTCATATCATAAATACTTCTTCTGTGGTACAGAGGTTTCATAACCGGGCTCATCAAAATATTAAGATTGTGACTCTCAACTACACATTGAGGTGAAAGTAAAAGTTGTGACCATCCTACATTTACAAAGCTCATTGTTGTGGTCCTCAGTCTAACAAGTGAATACAGTACAAAATTGGAAATGTAACTTTCATAAGTGAATCTGGCCATAGGTGGGATGGTGACTCATTTCTGGAGCCAGGTCACAGGCATAATAATGGTCTCATCCCTGAAGCCAGCATATAGGAGAGATGTGGACTGTCATACCTTGGTTTAGGAAAATATGTAATATTGTGAGTCCATAGAAGCATGTAGGCCTCAGAGTGGTTTGCAATGCTCATGCATGCTGTTTAAAGCCTTCAAAGGTTGTAGAGGGTCATGCAGGGGCCCAGGAAACATGTGAGATTGTGACCCTCATATACACAACCAGCTCACAGTTAATGGTGTCACCCTCAAAGACAAAGAGATTTGGCATATTACTAGGCAGAGTACCAAGGTGTTGAAACATTTTGGCTTAAATTTCTTCCCATGGGTGCATTGTGACCTATCGCTGGGTTAGAATCATAAAAATGTGACTCTTCTGCTTGGACCCTGCCAAAAAAGGATAGTTTCATGTATCTCTGGACCTATAAGCTTGGTGATTTGTCTCTTCAGCCTGTGCCCTGCCCCCAGAGGACATCGTAAAATATCGTTTGGCTTAACATCTAGGTCATGCTACCCACCTCTCCTGTCTGGGTTCTGCTCACCAAGTAAATTGTAATGTACTGCTGATAACAAAACCTAGGGAATATGACTCTCCTTCATATTCTTTGTGAAGAGAGGGGATTATTACATATTGCCGAGCACAGCACCTAGGTTGAGTGACTCTTCTCTTTTTCTGTCAATAACAGGATTAATGTCATACTATTTCAGTCTGTATCCAGCTGATGTGACTCTTCAGACTATGTCCAGCCTACAAATGTGATTATACTGTATAACTGGCTAAGCATCCAGGTGATGTGACTCTCCTGGCTTCTTCCTGCTCATAGGTGGAATTGTGACAAATGCCTGGGTTAAGCACTCCTGCACAGTAATAACTCTCATACCTGGACACAGCCAGTATGTTGTGATTCACTCAGGTTTGTGGCAGAAATATTAAAAGGAAATATTGGGGAACATTATAAGGAATAGTCAGAAAGTTTTTGGAAGGCTGAAAGATTACATAGCTTGTAATAATTGAACAGGCTTCAGGTGGCCAGTTCTTACTTGAGAATATTAGGTCATAGGGTAAAGTTACGGACAATATAGGCTTCCCCAGCTAAGTCTGTTTATTTTACCTCCATTAACCAGTCTTTGAACCAGAGAGCTCTCTCAGTGGGGAGCTCAACCAGGAAAGTTGCCTACTAAAAGTATTTACTTTAGACCATGTTAGCTGACCTTAATCATTTGTAGAACTACTTTCTTAACCATGTTAATTATGTGCAGCTGTGTTTACTCAAAGCTTCTGTTGTTAATTCCATATTAAAGAAATGACTGGATTACAAGCTGCTTAGTGCCAAGTTTGTCATTCTTTACAGGACTCTCCTCAGAGTCTGAGTGGCCTGGGACCCTCAGCTGGACTGGCAAAGCAAAATATCTGTGTGTCAGCATATTTTATTTTTTTGTCACCAGGTCAGGGGTCTGCAAGGGACAGACTCTCCACAGCTAGTGCCCCCACAAAAGGAGTGCAGCCTCACCGGAAGAGATATTTTGACTCACACAACCAGTTTGAAGCCATGGGTAAAGTCCTGGGTTTTTCACTTGTATAAAGTTCACGAAGAATTATAACACTCAGGCATAGCATGTAAAGCCTTAATGGTACAAAGAATGTCATAACAGAGACCAGCAACCAGGTGAGAATGTGACTCATGGATGCAAATGACACAACTGTCATTCTGACACATCTACAGGGCCTACTAATGTAGGCCCTGAATCTCACACATAAAAAAGCAGTCGAAGGTTGAAATAATTACTCTCATAAAGGAATCTGATTCACAGGTGGTTTGGTAACATATGAACCATGATTCAGCACACTGTGGTGCTGCGACTCACCGACTGAAACACAAGCTTCAAGTGAGAATGGGCTGTCATACATGAATCTGGCTGATTGTTGAGATTGTGACTCCTCTGGTTCGACCTGACACATAGAAAGTGTTTACTCACATACAGGAAACCAGGACTTGTGTGAGAAGTGAAACTTATTTTTCAACCTTTTTGAGAGTGTGATTGGGACAGGTAACTTTGCACAGCACATGAATAATTTGGATCTCTTTTATACACTCATGCCACAGAAGAAATTGTGCCATATGTGGAACAAGCATCTAAGCAATATACAACACATTCCTTGGCTCTTTCTATGAAGGGCACTGTTATATATCACTGGGACCGTTACCCAGGTAATGCGGATTATCTGCCTGAAAACTGCCTGGAAAGAGAATTGTGTCTTATATCTAGGTCCATCATGTAATTGACATGACTCCCTTCTACTCCTCTGCCCTGCATTTACAGTGCATTGTGACACATAACTGGGTACTACATGCAGGGGAAGTGATTCTTCTATTATGGTTCTGCCAGTAGGATTTGTGTGACATATTGCTTGTTTTGCCAACTAGGTAATGTTACTTTGCTTTTGCCTGGGCCCTGACCAAAGGGAGATTGTGACATATTGCTGGGCCCAGCACCAATGTGAGGTCACTCTCCAGCTTGGGTACTGCACATGAGGGCCATTGTGACATACATCCAGGACAATTGCCTAGGTGAAATGAGCATCCTCTTTTGCCAAAGTCCTGCTCACATAGGGCATTTTCAAGTGTCACTGATGTAAGCATCCAGGTGATGTAACACTTCTGCCAGGATCCTGCCCACAAGGGGGATTGTGACATCTCACTGGACCCTCATGGATCCTCACCCACATAGGTGATGTAACTTTCTTACCTTCTCTCTGGCTACAGGTGATATTGTGCTCTATACCTGAGCTCATAACAAAAGCCTAACATCAACTCATATATCTGGAGCCAGGACATGCGCAGTTTCATAAGTCTTATTCTTAAACCTTTCCACAAGTTTAATTGTGACATAGGCTTTTGCCCAGCTCCTGAGTGATTTAATAATTTTGCCTAGATGTAGCCCCAAAATGAGATTTTCACAAATATCTGTGTCAACTACCTTGTTGTTTTGACTGTGCTATCTTAAAAATCTCCTCGGGGGAATGTCACATATTTCTGGACACCTCATCTAGGTTACATGACTCTCTTCTTTGGCCTGTACTCAGCTTCCTTTAGTAATTGTAGCATTTGTAAACACTGCATTGAAATGAGATGACTGTCTTTTCTGGATCCTGTCAACAGAAGGCACTGTGACATATTTCTGGGCACAGCTTTTAGGTAGTATGTCTCTCTTCTACTGCCTGGTCACTGCCCACAAAGACATTGTGCCACAGGGATACACCTAGCACACAAGTTTTGAGACATTTCTGAAAAGACCTTGCCTACAAAGAGAATACTGGAATATTTTTTGCCCACCATTTAGTGACATTGCTCTTCTGCCTGCTTCATAAACACAGAGGGAATTTTAAGATATGCCTAGGCATGACTATCAGGAATGACAATGACTCTTACATGTGGATTCAGCCAATAGAGGATATTTTGACTCTTATGACTAGGTTGAGGGAAATGCATGATGTCCTGAATCACCTTCTTGCACAAAGGTCACAAAAGATTACAACATTCACCCATATTTTACAAAGTCCTTGGGTTATACGGAAGGAGTCAAAGCAGGTGTCAGAATGCAGGTAAAATTATGAGTCTTGTGTGCACAGACAGCTGACAGTAGGACTGTTATCATCTCACATGGATAAAGCCAACTGTCACACTTGAAAAAGGATGTGTGGGTCATTGTAAATCTCATATTTGGAATAGTTGGACAGTGTGATTGTGACATCAATCTTTGCCATGCACCTGCATAGTTTGCCTCTCCAGGCTTGTTCCAGCACATATGTGGGATTTTGATATCTACCTAGGCCAAGCCAAGCTCAAGGTGATGTGACTCTTCTGCCTGGGCCATTCTCTAAGTAAGGATTGTAGTATATCACTGGATCTTGCATCCAGGTGATGTTACATTGTTGCCTGCATGATGCCCACGACAATTCTTGTGACAGATGCCTGTGTCCACCTGATAGATGATGTAACTCTCTTCTCTGGAATATTCTCTGCACAGAGAAAGAATAGTGACATATTGAAAGGCCAGGCACAAAGGCATAGGTGCTTTTTGCCAGAGCCATGCCCAAAAAGGGCATTGTGATATAGCTCCAAGCCTATCATCTAGGTTATGCTGCTCTCCTGCTTGGGCCCTGCCAACCTGGAGACTGATACATTTCTAGACCAAGCACACAGGTGATGGTACTCTTTTGCCTGGGCCATACTTTATAGAGGACATTGTCACATATCTCTAGGCCCATTACCTAGGTGAAGTGACTTGCTCCTTGGGCCCTACCCCTATGAAGCAGTGTGGCATAAGCAGAGAACCTACTCCGAGGTGATGTAAGCCTCTTGCCTAGGTGCTGTCCTAAGAGAGCCTCATGACATATCTCAGGACCCAGCACCCAAGTTATGTGGTCCTTCTGCCTAGTTTCTGTCCTTATGTTACCCTGTGACATATTCCTAGGGAAGCACCTCGGTGATATGACTCTCCTAATCTGTCTGTGCCATGCCTAGAGGGGCTATTGAAACACATGTCTGAGACCAAGACTGAAGTGATGGGACTATTTTTTTCTGCCTGGGCCTTCAAAATAAGGATACTGACTCATTGTTGAACAGAGCACTCACGATATATGACTCTCCTCTTTTTCCCGAATGATGCCACAAAAAGGAATTTTGATCTATTACAGGGTCCAGCACCCAGGTGATATTACTCTTCTACTTGGGTACTGAACAAAAAGAAAATTATGGCACATTGCACATCGTTGGGCCCAGCATTTTTATAATTTGACTCCCTGCCTGTGCTGGAGTCAAATATGTTGATATATCTTGTGCCCATTAGATAGGTGCTTTGGCTCTCATAACTTGGCTAGGTTTTTTTTCCACATGTGGGATGGTGTCTTATTGCTGGGTCCGGCACTCAGTCAATGTGACAAAATTTCCTATACCCTGACTAGAGAAGGCATTGTCACATATTGCCTGGCATAGCACCTAAGTAATAATACCCTCTTGCCTAGCTTTTGCTCACAAAAGGGATTATGACATATACTTAAGTCCACTTCACAGACATGATGATGAACTTTATATTGGGATTCACCCAATAAAAGATATTCTGCCTTTCATCATCAGGCTTAGTGCAATAGGTTTAATCGTGGAATGCATATTTGTACCAAGCTCATAGAATCTTTCAAGAGTAACTCACATTGTATAAACTCTTTGTTGGTAGAGAGTTTCATAACAGGGCCCAGCAAAAAGTTCAGATTATGACTCTCACTTACACAACCAGTTGAAAATAAAAGTTGTCACCATTCCACATTTACAGTGCCCACTGTTGAGATCTTGAGTCTAACAAGGGAATACAGCACAAAGTATGAATTGTGACTTTTATATGTGGATCTGGCCACAGGGAAAATGATGATTCATTTCTGGACCCAGCTCACAGGCTTAATAATTGGCCTTCCTCCTTAACCCTGTCTATAGGGGAGATGTTGACTGCCAAACCTAGGTTTAGGATGATATGTATGACTGTGAGTCCCTATGAGCAAGTAGGCCTCAGAGACATTTGCAATTCTCACACAGGTTTCATAAACCCCATGGGTATTTTAGAGAGTGTAATATATTGGCCCAGCATACACATGAGATTGTGACACTAATGTACATGGTCAGCCAAAATTTAAAGTTGTTACCCTCAAAGATGAAGATATTGTGTCATATCACTAGACCTAGTGCCCAGGTTTTGATACTTTTTGCCTCAAATTCCTTTTCTTGAATGCATTTTTACATATCACTGAGTCAGAATCATAATAATGTAATACTTCTCCTGAGCCCTGCAAACAGTGGATGTTATTGAACATCTCTGTGTCTTTCAGCTCAGGAATGTGTCTCTCCTGCCAATGTCTTGCCCACAGAGAACATATGGACATATTGCTAGATATATCATCTATGTAATGTGCCTCTATCCTCCTGACTGGATCCTTCCCATTGAAGAAATTGTTGCAGAACACTTAGTGCAAAACCTAGGTGATATGACTCTCCCCTTAGTTATGGACTCTGCCAAAAGAGGGAATTATAACATGTTATTGAGCCCAGCACCTAGGAGATGTGACTATCCACTATTTATTCAATCCTGTATACAGTGGGCATATTGACATATTATTTGAGACTGTACCCAGGTGATATGATACTTATGATTGGGTCCTGCCTAAAAGGAGATTATACTGTTTCCCTGATTCAGGACGCAGATGATGTGACTCTTCTCTTATCTCTGCCCAAAGGTGAAATTGTGACATAGACCTGGATTCAGCTCATATGCACAATAATAACTCTCATGCCTAGACCCAGCCAGGGAATTTATTTTGATTCCCTTAGTCTTTCTGCCATGGTTAAATTCCTCAATCTCACGTCTGTAAGAATTCATAGAAAAGTATGCTACTCTGTCATATCACATAAAGTCTGAGTTGTACAAAAGATGTCATAAGAGGCACCAGCGACCAGGTGCTATTGGGAATCTTGGACACACACACAGCTGACGCAGTTGTCACTCTCACACATGAACAAAGCCTACAAATCAGATATTAAATTTCACACACACAAGCAGTAGAAATTTTTGTTACTCTCAAACATGAATCTGATCCACAGGTGGCTTGGTGACATTTGAAGCATGACTCAGCAGACCTGTGGTGCTTTGACTCTCCTACTGGAACACAATCTTCAAGTGGGATTGGGACATTTTGTTGTTGTTGTTGTTGTTGTTGTTGTTTTGAGACAGAGTTTTGCTCTTATTGCCCAGACTGGTGTGCAGTGGTGCCATCTCGGCTCACTGCAACCTCTACTTCCTGGGTTCAAGTGATTCTTCTGCCTCAGCCTCCTGAGTACCTGAGACTACAGGCACCTGCCACCATGCCCGGCTAAATTTTTGTATGTTTAGTAGGGGTGGGGTTTCACCATGTTGGCCACTCCTGACCTCAGGTGATCCACCCACCTTAGCCTCCCAAAGTGGTGGGATTACAGGCATGAACCACAGCGCCTGGCCAGAGTTGGGGCTGTTATACGTGGATCTTGCCCATTGTTGAGATGGTGACTCCTGTACTTTCACCAAACTGATAGGAGATATTAACTCTCATACCTGAAGGCAAGACTAGTGTGGGACTGTGAAATTTACTTTTGAACATTTTTGAGTGTATGATTGAGAAATATGGCTTTGCCCAGCCTATGAGGGTTTTGCATCTCTTATCTAGGCCCAGAGGACAGTTGAAATTGTAACGTACTTTCACCAAACACCTAAGCAATGTATAAAACCTTTCTGGCAATGTGACAGAGGGCACTTTTACACATCTCTGGGACCAGAGCCCAGCTGATGTAAAATCTTGACCTAAAACACACCTACAAAGAGCATTATGGCTTTTATCTAGTTCTATCATGTAAGAGATGTCACTTCCTTCTACTGCCTTGGTCCTCCACTTATGGTACCTAGTGACCCATAACAGGATACTGCACCCAGGTAATGTGACTCATTTTTGGGTGGAGTTCTGACAATAGAAAGATTTGTAACATACCACTTAACTCAGCACCTAGGTGATTTTTTTTCTCTCTTGCCTGAGCCCTGACCACCAGAGAGATTGTAACATATTGCTGAATTCAGCACAAAGGTGAAGTCATTCTCCTGCATTTTCCTGCCCATAGGGAGAGTTGTGACATATATCCAGGATAGTTGCCTAGGAAGCAGTTTTTCTCCTCTCCTTCCTATGCCTTGTCCACAGGGGGAATTTAGATATACCACTGAAATCAGCATCCAGGTGATGTGAAACTTCTTCCAGAGTCCTGCCCACAAGAAGGATTGTGACATTTCACTGGACCAGCACCGACTCTGATGATGTGACTTTCCTTTCTTCTCCCTGCCCACAGGTGACATTGTGCCATATACTTGAGAGAAGATAAAAATTCTAATAACAACTCTGGTACCTGGAGCCAGAACATTTGCAGGATGGTGACTCTCATCTCTGAACCTTTCCAGAGGTGGTGTTGTAGCATATACCTTTGCCATGTTGCTGAGTGATTTAATAATCCTGCCTATTTATAGCCCAGAGATGACAGTTTGATATACACATTGGCCAAAAACCTTGGTGATTTGACTTTCCTGTCTTAACAGTGTCCTCAGAGGGATCCTAACAAATCTCTGGACCCATCATCTAGGTTATTTGACTTTTCTCTCCTGCCTGAACCCTGCTTCCAGTGAAGAGTGTGGCATTTCTAAGCACTGCATTTAAATGACATGACTTTCTTGCCTGGGCCCTTTCAACAGGAGGCATTGTTACCTTTCTCTGGGCCCACCATTTAGGTTATATGGCTCTCCTCTCCTGTGTGGACACTTTCCAGCAAGGACATTATGCCAACGACCTGGGCCTATGGCCAAATTTTGTGGCTTTTCTGTTATGGCCCTTTCTGCAAATAAAATATTGGAACAATTTTGGCTCATGGTTTAGGTGATGTGGTTTTTCTGCCCATTTAATAACCCAGAGGGCATGGTAGCATATACCTAGGCACAACTAACAGCCATGATAGTGACTCTCATATGTGAACCCAGCCAATAGGAGACATTTTGACTTTTATAACTAGGTTTAGGAACATAAGAGATGTCAATGATCTCTTCTTGGTAAAAATGTCACAGAAGTTTACAACACTCACACATGTTTTGTTACACCCTTCTGTTGTATAAAGAATGCCATAACAAGGTCTAGCACACAGAAAATTGTCGGTCTCATAGGCAAACCTAGCTGACAGCAAGAACTTTCACTTTCACAGATGGATGAAGGCAACTCTTCTACATGAAAATAGGACATGTGTGGTATTGTAAACCTAATTTCTAGAATTTTATTCCATCATGACTGTGATATAAATCTTTGTCATGCACCATTGTGATTTCATTCTGAAGATCGGTTCAAGCCTACATATAAAATTTTGAGATCTCCCAGGACCAACCTTGAAGTGGTTTGACTCTTCTCCCTGGGCCCTGCACTCAGTAAGAATTTTGACACCACTGGATGCAGTAACCAGGTAATGTTATATTCTGGACTGCACCATGACACAGACATCATTGTGACATATTACTGTGTCCATCATTTAAAAGATGTAACTCTCCTCTCTGGAATGGGCACTGCACATAGGATAGGATAGTCACATATTCATAGGCCAGGCACACAGGTGATGATACTTTTTTTTTTGCCAGGGCCATGAAAAGAGGGCATTTTGACATATCAAAGGGCCTATCATGCTGGTAATATGGCTCTTCTGCTTGGGATCTGCCCACTTGAAGAGTGACATATTGCTAGGCCAGATGCAAAGGTGATGGTACTGTTTTGCCAGAGACATGCTTTAAGAAAAGCTTTGTGGCTGTGTGTGTTGGCTCTTGACTATAATCTCACCACTTTGGGAGGCCGAGGCAGGTGGATCACGAGGTTAGGAGATCAAGACCATCCTGGCTAATACAGTGAAACCCCATCTCTACTAAAAGTACAAAAAATTAGCTGGGTGCCATGGCAGGTGCCTGAAGTCCCAGCTACTTGGGAGGCTGAGGTGGGAGAATGGCATGAACCCAGGAGTCAGAGCTTGCAGTGAGCCCAGATGGTGCCACTGCACTCCAGTCTGGGCAACAGAGTGAGACTGTCTCAGAAAAAAAAAAAAAAAAAAGAAAGAAAGAAAAAAAAGAAAAGCTTTGTGACATATCTGTATGCCTATCACCTAGGTGATGTGACTTCCTGCTTGGCCCTGTCCACCTGGAGCATTGTGACATGCATGTGGAACCTGAACTTATGTGATGTAACTCTCTTGACTGGGTCCTTTTCTAAGGGGGGCTTATGAATATCTCAGGACCCAGGACCACGTGATATGGTATTCAGCCTTGTTTTTTCCCACATATTAAAGTGTGACATATACCTAAAGAATCACCTAGGTGATATGATTCTCTTTTTCTGCCTGATCCCTGCCTACTGGTGACATTTGGCCGTATCTCTGAGCACACAACCTATGTGATGTGACTCTCTTATTCTGTCTGTGGTTTGACAATAAGAAGATTGTGAAAGGTTGATGAGTCCAGCACTTGGGTAAGGTAACTCTTGTCTGGTTGCTGAACAACCCCCACAAACAAGACTTTTGCTGTATTTCAGGGCCCAACACCTGGATGATGTTACTCTTCTGCCTAGGTCATGCATAAAGAGGGTATTAGGGCATGTTGCTTGGCCCAGTTCCCTAATGATATGACTCTCCTGCTTGAGCCAGAGCCACAGAAGGTATTTTGATATATCTTTTTCCCTTTCTGTATGTGTTTTGGCTCCCATAACTTTGCTGGTATTCTTGCACGTGTTGTTGTATCATATTGCTGGTTCCAGCCCCCAGTTAATGTGACCCTCTTTCCTAGGCCCTGCCTAGATAGAGTATTGTGACACATTGCTTGGCACAGCACCTAAGTGATGTTAACCTTCTGCCTAGATTTTGCCCACAAACGGAATTATGACAGATACCTTGATTCCATTCAAAAGCATGATGATCAAGCTTATATTGGGATTCAGCCAACAGGAGATATTTTGCCTCACATCACTAGGTTTAGATCAATAAGTTAGTCCCTTCATTGCATATTTATATAAAGCTCAGAGAAATTTACAACACTGATTCATATCATAAAACCTTCCAGTGTGGTACAGAGATATTTATAACAGATCCCAGCAAAAAGTTGAGATAGTGAGTCTCCACTACACATTCAAATGAAAGTAAAAGTTGTTATCTTCTCATATTTACAAATCTCCTTGTTAAGGTCCTGAGTCTAACAAGTGAATACAGGACCAAGTTGGAGTTGTGATTTTCAAAAGCTAATCTTGTCACAGGTGGGATTCTGACTCATATCTAGTCCCAGGTCACAGACTTAAAAATGGTCTCATCTCTGAAGCCAGCCTACAGGAGAGGTGCTGAGTGTCATACCTTGATTTAGGGCAATATGTAAGATCGTGAATTCATATAAGCTTGTGGGCCTCAGAGAGGTTTTCAGTTCTCATGCGTGTTGTATAATGTTCCCAGATATTGCAGAGAATGTCATACAAGGGTCAGCACACACATGAGATTGTGACTGTCGTATAAACAACTAGCTAACCATTAATTGTTTCACCCTTAAAGGTGAAGAGATTGTGTCATATCACTTGGAATCATACCCCAGTGTTGAGACATTTTTGTTTAAATTCCTTTCCAAAAGGGCATTGTCACATATCACTGGGTCAGAATAATGATAATGGGACTCTTCTGCCAGGGCCTTTAAAACAGGGGATATTTTCACACACCTCCAAGCCTAATGGCTAGGTGATATGTCTCTCCTCCCAGTGCATTGCCAACAGGGGACATTGTGATATATCACTAGATATAGCATCTAGGTAATGCTCCTGCCTGGAACCTGCCCACCAAATAAATTGTGACATACAACTGAGTGCAAAACCTAGGTGACATGACTCTCCTATTTGTCCTGGACTCTTCTAAGACAGGGAATTACTACATATTGCTGAGCCCAGCACCCAGGTGTTGTGATTCTTTTTTTATTTGTATTTTTCATCAAATCTGTCTATGTCGGGCATGGTGACATGTTACTTGAGGCTCTACCCAGGTGATGTGGCTCTTCAGCCTGATTTCTGCTCACATGTTAGATTGTGACATACAACTAGGAAAGCAGCCCATGCCCTGCCCTACTGGGAGAGTGGGATCTATCTCTGAGCCCAAGACCTAAGTGAAGCGACTCCCTTCTTCAGCCTGATCTTTGCAATGAGGGCATTGTGACATATTGCTGAGCCCAGCACTCAGATTTATTGACTCCCATTTCTCTTGAACCATACAAACAGAAATTTTGACTTATTGCACGGCTCAGCACACATATAAGGTTACTCTTTTGCCTGGATTTTGCATACACTGAGAATTATGGCATATAATAATATATAATAATAGCACACTAAAAATGTGACTATCATGCTTTCCTGCAGCTACAGAAGGCATTTTGGCATATACTGAGCTAATTCTGTAGGTGTCTTGGCTCTGATGTTTTGCCCATTCTTTTTCTACATATGGGATTGTGTCATGGTGCTGGGTCCAGTACCCAGTTAATATGACTTTAATTCCTATACACTGCCTAGAGATGGCATTGTGACATGAGGCATGGCACAGCACAGTGATGTTACACCCCTGCCTAGTTTTGGCCCACAAATGGGACTATGACATATACCTTACTTCAGTTCACAGGCATGATGTTCTAAATTACACTGGAAATCAGCCAAAGGAGATATTTTGCCTTTTATCACTAGAAATAGGCAATAGGTGAGGTTGTGGGTTGCATATTTGTACCAAACTCGAAGACCTTTACAATACTACCTCATAATGTATAAAAGTGTGCAGTACAGAGAGTTTCATGACAGGGACTAGCAAAAATTCAGATTGGGACTCTCGATTACACAACCAAGTAAAAGCAAACATTGTCACTATTCCATAAGTCCAAACCTCACTGTTAAGGTCTTGAGTCTAACAAGTGAATACAGTACAAAATCTGAATTGTGACCTTCATATGTGGATCTGGCCATAGGTGGGATGGTGACTCATTTCTTGATCCAGCTTATAGGCATAATAAAGTGTCTCATCCTTGAACCCAGACTACAGAAGAGATGTTGACTATTATACCTGAGTTTAGGGTAATATGTAAGATCAAGAATCCATACAAGCATGTAGGCCTCAGAGTGGTTTGCAACTCCCATGCATGCTGTATAAAGCCTTCAAATGTCATAGAGTGTCAATCAAAGCCCAGGAAACACATGAAATTGTTATGTTCGTATACACAGCCAGTTCACAGTTAATGGTGTCACCCTCAAAGGCAACAAAATTTGGTACATCACTAGGCCATGTACCCAGCTATTGAGACGTTTTGGCATAAATTCTTTCCCATGAGTGCATTGTGACATATCACTGGGTTCATATCATTATAATGTGACTCTTCTGTCTGGACCCTGCCAACAGGGGATATTATCACATATCTCTGGAGCTATAAGTAGGGGAATTTTCTCTCCTGCATGTTCCCTGCCCCCAGAGGACATTGGAAAATATTAACTGAACATCTAGTTCATGTGACTCTACTCTCCTACCTGGGTCCGGCTCACCAAAGAAGTTGTGACATACTGCTGATTGCAAAATCTATGTGATGTGGCTTTCCTTCATACTCTAGACTCTGCCAAGCCAGCAGATTATTACAGTTTGCAAAGCCCAGCACTTAGGTAGAGTAGAGTGACACTCCTGTTTTTCTTTTTTTCCTGTCAATAGTGTGCTTGGTGACATAATCTTTGAGGCTGTCACATCACCAAGATTATATTGTATCACTGCACCAGCATAAAGCTGACACTTCTGACTATGCCCAGCCTTCAAATAATACTATACTGTATAAATGGCTGAACACCCAGGTAATGTGACTTTCCTTTCTTGTCCCTGGTCTCAGATCAAGTTTTGACATATATCTGAGTTAAGCACACATGCAGAATAATAACTCTCATACCTGGACCCAGCCAGTAAAGATAATTGACTCTCATAGCCAGTCTCATGACAATGGGTTATGTCCTGGGTTTTTCAATTGTATAAAGTTCACAAAGGATTATAACACTCAGGTATATCATATACAGTCTTAATTGTACAATGATTGTCATGAGAGGCCAGAAATGAACTGAGAATGGGACTTTTAAATGCATACCTAGCTGACATGATTGTCGTCCTCACAAGTGAACAGGGCCTAGGAATGAGATATTAATCTCACACATAAAAAACAGTCAAATTTTAAATAATTACTCTTATACATAGATATGATTCACAGGTGGTTTGGTAAAGTTTGAACCATGATTCAGCACACCTGTGGTGTTATGTCTTCCCTACTGGAACAAAATCTTCAAGTGGGATTGGGGCTCCTACACATGAATCTTGACCATTGTTGAGACTGTGACTCCTCTACTAACATCTACCTTATAGAAAGAGTTGACTCGTACAGGAAACCAGGTGTTGTGTGGCATGTGAAACTTATTTCCAAACATATCTCAGAGTGTGATTGGGAAAGGTAACCATGTCCAGCACATGAATAATCTGACTCTCTTTTCTAGGCCCAGCACACAGATTAAATAGTGCCTTATGTTGAACAAGCACCTAAGAAATGTATAATACCTTCTTTGGCCTTGCCTGCAAAGGGCACTTTCATATATCACTGGGACCATCATCCCGGTGATGTGAATTATCTGCCTAAAACCTGCCTACAAGAAGAATTGTGTTTTATATCTACATCCACCATGAATTGATGTGACTTCCTTCTACTGCCTTGGCCCAGCACTTACAGTGCCTTTTGACACATAAGCAGAAACTGTGTCCAGGTGATCATTGTCCTTTCTGTGTTCTGCCAACAGGAACATTGTAACATATCACTTAGCTCAGAATGTAGGTGATGTTTCTTTGCATTTTCCTAGGCCCTGACCACAGGGAGATTGTGACGTATTTCTGTGTCCCAGGACCCTTGTGAGGTCACTCTCCAGCCTTGGTAATGCACATAAGAAGCATTATGAAAAATAGCTAGGCCAATTGCCCAGGTGAAGTGAGTCTCCTCTCTTGCAAAAATCCTGCCCAGAGAAGAGGTTTTGATATTTCACTGATACCAGCATCCAGGTGATTTGACTCTCCTGCCAGGGTCTTGTCCACAAGGTAGACTGTGACTTCTCACTGAATCCACACCCATGTAGCTGATGAGATTTCCTTGTCTTCTCTCTGGCCACTGCCAATGTTGTGCCTTATACAAGAGACCATAATAAAAGCCTAATAACAACACATGCATCTGGAGCCAGGACATGTGCAGAACGGTGACTCTTATTCTTAAAGCTATATACAAGTGTACCTGTGACATATACCTTTGCCCAGCTATTTAATGATTTAATAATTCTGCATAGGGATAGCATCAAAATGAGGTTTTGACAAATCCTTGGTATAAACATCTTCATGATTTGACTGTGTTATCTTAATACTATCCATAGGAGTGATTGTAACATATTTCTGCTCCATCACATAAGTTACATGACTGTTCTCTCCTGCCTGTACATGATTTTCTTTGGTAACTGTATCACTTCTAAACACTGCATCCAAATGATATGACTCTCTTGCCTGGGCCCTGTCAAGAGAAGGCATAATGATATATTTTGTGTTCCGTCATTTACCTGATATGGCAGCTCTCCTCTCCTGCTTGGACGCTGCCAATAAAGGACATTGTGCACCAAGCTGGATCTAGCACACAAGTTATGTGGCATTTCTACAGGATCCTGCCTACAAGGAGAATATTGGAATATTTCTGGCCAAGAATTTAGGTGATGTGGCTGTTCTGCCTGCTTTATAACCGCGGAGAGTGTTTTACATATATACATAAAGTCTGAGACAGACTCACAGATGATGTTACTCTTTGACAGAGCTATGCTTCATAGAGGTTATTATGACATATCCCTGTGCCTATCACCTCAGTGAAGTGACTCCTAAATTGGGCCCTACAGACATGGAGTATTGTGGTATAAACAGAGAATATATATATATATATATATATATATATATGATATATATATCAGCTATATATATCAGATATATATATAAAACAGATATATATGTGTGTATATATATATAAAACAGATATATATGTATATATATAAAACAGATATATATGTATATATATAAAACAGATATATATGTATATATATATAAAACAGATATATATATGTATATATATATAAAACAGATATATATATGTGTATATATATATATGTATACCTAGGCACAGCTCACAGAAATAATAGTGACTCTCATATGTGGACTCAGCCCACAGAGGATATTTTGACCCTTATAAATACGTTTACAGATGTTTGTGATGTCTTGGATCACCTTCTGCACACATCACAAATGATTACAACAGTCACACATATTTTACAAAGTCTGGGTTATACAGACAGAGTGAAAGCAGGGCTCAGCACACAGGAGAAATTGTGAGTCTTGGAGGAACACCTAGCTGACAGTAAAGCTGTCATCATCTCACATGGATGAAACCAGCTGTCACATATGAAGGTAAGACATGTGTCATATTATAAATCTCATCTGTGGGATTTTCTGACAATGTGATTGTGATATAGATCTTTGCCGAGCACCTGTGTAATTTGACTCTACAGACTTGTTCCAGACTATCTATGGGATTGTGATATCTATCTAGGCCAATCTCGAGGTGATGTGACTCTCGTGCCTGGGCCATTCTCTCAGTAAGGATTGTGAAATATCACTTGATCTAACACGCAGGGGATGTTACATTTTTGTGTGTGCCATGGCCATCATAATTATTATGACATATTTCTGTGTCCAACTATAGGTTATGTAAATCTCCTCTATGGAATGGGCCCTGGGCAAAGGAAGGATAGTTACTTATTGCAAGGCCAGGCACACAGGTGAGGGTACTGTTTTTCCAGAAATATGTCCCCAAAAAAGGCATTGTGACATATCTCTGGGCCTATCACCTATGTTATATGGCTTTTCTGCTTGGGCACTGCCAACCTAGAGAATGACATATTTCTAGGACAGACTCATAGGTGACGTTACTCTTTGACAGAGCTATGCTTCCTAGAGGTTATTATGACATAACCCTGTGCCTATCACCTCAGTGAGGTGACTCCCAAATTGGGCCCTACAGACATGGAGCATTGTGGCATGAGCAGAGAACATGCACCTAGGTGATGTAACACTTTTACCTGGGTGCTGTCCTTAGTTAGCCTTGTGACATATGTCAGCACCCAGCCCCCAGTGATGTGGCTCTTCTGTCTGGTTTCTGTGCACACATTACACTGTGACATATTCCTACAAAAGCACCTAGTTGATATAATTCTCCTCACCTGCCTGAGCTCTGCCAACTGGGGACATTGGGACATATCTCTGAGCTCATGGTCTAAGTGATGTGACTCTCTATTTCTGCCTGGGCCTCACAATAGGATGATTTTCACACATTGCTGAGCTCAGCTCTCAGGATATATGACTCTTTTCTATTTCCCAAACCATGTCCCCCTTAAAAGGAATTTTGACCTATAACAGGGCCCAAGACCCAGATATTGTTACTTTTCTGCCTGGTTTCTGTAAAAAGAGGAAATTATGGCATATTTCCTATTGCTGTGCCCAGCACCATTATGATGTGACTCTCCTGTCCGTGCTGGAGACACTGAAGGTATATTGACATATCTTGGGTCCGTTATGTATGTGTTTTGGCTCTCATAACTTTTCTGGCTTTTTGTCACATGAAATGATGTCATATTGCTGGGTCTAACACCCAGTTAATTTGACCCAATTTTCTATACCCTGCTTAGAGAAGGCACGGAGACATATTGCTTGGCACAACATCTAACTGGTGTTACCTTTCTGTTTATTATTATTATTATTATTATTATTATTATTATTATATACAAATGGGATTGTGACATGTATCTCGATTCAGTTCATATACATGATGATCATGTTTATACTGGAATTCAGAAAATAGGATATATTATGCCTCTCATCCTTGGATTTAGGGCAACAGGTAAGTCCTGGGTTGCATATCTGTACGAAGCCCAAAGAAGATTACAACACTGACTTATATTGTATAAATTCATTGGTGGTAAAAACTTTCATAACAGTGCCCAATAAAATGTTCAGATTTGGACTATTGGTTACACACCCAGGTAAAATTAAATGTTATCACCCTCCTACATACACAATGCTGACTGTGGAATATGGCACAAATTTGGAACTGTGAATTTATATGTGGATCTGTCTGGAGGTGGGATAATAATGGGTCTTCTCCTTTAACCCTACCTATAAAAGAGATGCTGACTATCAAACCTGAATTGAGGGCAATATGTAAAATTTTGAATCCATATGAGCATGAAGGTCGCTGAGAGGTTTGCAACCCTCACGCAGGTTTTATAAAGCCCTTGGATGTAAAGAGTGTCATACATTGGCCCAGCATACATGTGAGATTGTGACTCTAATATTCAAGCTTAGCTGAAAGTTAAAGGTGTCACCCTAAAAGATGAGAAGAGTGTGTCTTATCACTAGGCCTGGTAACCAAGTGTTGAGAATTTTGGCTTAAATTCTTGCTGATAGGTGCATTGTGAATTATCTCTGGGTCAGAATCCTAATAATGTGAAACTTCTTCTTGGACCCAGCCAACCGGGGATATTATCACATATCTCTGGACCTACCAGCTAGGTGATGTGTCTCTCATGCCAGTGCCCTGCCACAGGGGAAACTGGGACATATCTCTATAGTATCTAGGTAATGTGGCTCTCCACTCCTGCCTGGATTCTGGCCACTGAAGAAATTGTGACATACCACTGAGTGCAAAACCTAGGTGATGTGACTCTCTTCTTTGTCTTGGACTCTGCCAATGAGTTTGTCTTGTACTCTGCTAATGAGGAAATAATAATATATTGCTGAGCCCAGCACCTAGGGATGTGGCAATCCTCTATTTTTCAACCCAGTGTTTAGTGGTCATGATAATATTATCTGAGACTGTATCCAGGTGATATGACTGTTCTGACTGGGTCCTGACTGAAAAGGAAGTTATAATGTGTCCCTTGCTCAGCACCCAAATAATGTAACTCCTCTGTCTTGTCTCTGTCCAAAGGTGAAATTGCGATGTATACCTGGATTCAGCTCATATACACAATAATAACTTTCATACCTAGACCTAGCCAGTGGGAGATATTTGACTTTCACAGGCAGTCTTAAGGCCATGAGTAATGTCCTAGATCTCCCACCTGTAATAATTCACAGGAAATTATACTATTCAGGCAAGAGTTTCATAACAGGTACCGGCAACCAGGTTCTATTGTGACTCTTGGATGCATACACAACTGACACGATTTTCATTTTCACACATGTACAGAGCCTACAAATGAGATAGTAAATCTCACACACATAAGCAGTTGAAGCTTGAAATTGTTAATCTCATACATGAATCTGATCCATAGGTGGTTTGGTGATGTTTGAACTATGATTTAGCCAACCTGTGGTACTTTGACTTTCCTACTGGAACACAATCTTCAAGTGGGATTGAGGCTCTTACATATGGATCTTTCCTATTTTTGAGATTGTGACACCTGTACTTCAACCCAACTTATAGGAGGTGTTGACTCTCATACCCAAAGCCAGGACTTGTGTGGGACTGTGAAACTTATTTCTGAACATTTTTGAGTGTGTAATTGAGAAGTATAACTTTGCACAGAATCTGAGTGTTTTGACTCTCCTTTCCAGGCCCAGAGCACAGTTAAAATTGTGACTTACGTGCACCAAGCACCTAAGCAATAAGTAACATCTTTTTTGGTAATGAAACATAGGGTACTTTTACATATCACTGAGACCAGCACTTGGCTGATGTGAAATCTTGGCCTGAAGCCTGCCTACAGAGAACACTGTGGTTTTTATTTAAGTTGATTACTTAAGTGATATGACTTCCTTCTACTGTCTTGGCCCTGCACTTCTGGTGGATTGTGACACATAACTAGGTACTGCACCCAGGTGATGTGACTTTTTTGGGGGATGAAGTTTCTGCCAATAGGAAGCTTTGTAACATATTACTTGGCTCAGCAACTAGGTGATGTTTCTTTCCTCTTGCCTGTGCCCTGACTGCCAGAGAGACTGTAACATATTGCTGAACCTAGCACCAAAGCAAGGTTACTCCCCTGCCTTGATCCTACACATAGGGGCCGTTGTGATGTATATTCAGGCCAATTGCCTAAGTGGAGTTTGTCTTCTCTCCTGCCTAAGTTCTGCTCACAGGGGGGATTTTATATATCACTGAAAACAGCATCCAGATGATGTGACTCTTCTATCAGAGTCCTAGCCATAAGGACAATTGAGACGTTCCACTGGACCAGCATCCACTAAGGTGATGGAACTTTCCTTTTTCTCTCTGCCCACAGGTATATTGTTCCATTTACCTGAGACCAGATAAACAGCCTAATGATGATGCTTTTCCCCATGGCCAGGACATGTGCAGGATCATTACTCTCATCCCTGCCCCTTTTCACAGGTACTATTGTGACATACGCTTTTGCCCAGCTACTGAATGATTTAATAATCCTGCCTTGTTATAGCCCACAGATGACATGTGGACCTATACCTTTGCCAAGATCCTTTGTGATTTTACTCTAGTGTCCTAACAGGTTCTCAGAAGTGACCATAACATATGTCTGCAGCCGCTGTCTAGGTTACATGACTCTCCTCTTCTGCATGAACCCTGCTTCCACTGAAGAGTAGCATTTCTAAGCACTGCACCCAAATGACATGAGTCTCTTGTCTGGGCTTTTTAAAGGGGAGGCTTTGTGATATCTCTCTGGTCCCATCATTTAGGTGATATGACTCTCCTCTACTGCCTGGACACACTCCACAAAGGGCATTATGCCATAGAGCTGAGCCTAACACCCAAGTTTTGTGACATTTCTGTTAGGGCCCTCTCTACAAAAAAAATTGGAGTATTTCTGGCTTAGGATATAGGTGATGTGGTTTTCTGCCTGTTTAGCTACCACAGATGAGATGGTGCCATATATGTAGACACATCTAAAATGCATGATAAGGACTCTCATATGTGAACCCAGCCAATAGGAAATATTTTGACTCTTACAACTAGGCTTAGGGAGTTAAGTGATATCCAGCATCTCCTTCTGGTAAAAAGGTCACAGAAGATTACAACATTCACACGTATTTTATAGCATCCTTGTGTTGTATAGAGAGAATCATAACAGGGCCTAGCACATGGAGAAAACTGGGATTCTCATATGCACATTCAGCTGACAGTAATGGTTTTCACCATTACAGATGATGAAGGCAACTGTCCTACATAAAAGTAGAACATGTGTGATATTGTAAATCTAAGCCCTAGAATTTTATTCCATCATGACTGTGATATAAATCTTTGCCAAGCACCTGTGTGAGTTCACCCTTCAGACTGGTTCCATCCTACCTATGGGATTTTGATATCTACCTAAGCCAGCCTTGAAGTGATGTGACTCTTTTGCCTGGGCCCTCCTCTCAGAATTATAACATCATTGGATCCAGCACACAGGTGACATTACATTCTTGCTTGTGCCATGCTCGCAGACATCATTGTGACATATTACAGTGTCCATCAGTTAGAAGATGTCACTCTCCTCTCTGGAAAGGGCCCTGAACACAGGGAAAATTAGTGACACATTTCTAGGCCAGGCACACAAGTGATAATGCTCTTTTGTCAGGGCTATGCCCAAAAAATGGCATTTGACATATCACAGGACCTATCATGTAGGTGATATGGCTCTTCTGCTTGAAACTTGCCCAGTTGAATAGTGACATACTGCTAGGCCAGGCACAAAGGTGATGGAACTCTTCTGCCAGGGCCATGCTTTCAAAAATGCTTTGTCATCTATCTCTGGGCCTATCACCAAGGTGATGTGACTTCCTGCTTGGTCCTGCCCACATGAAGTATTGAGATATAAGCATGGAATCTGCACTTAGTTGATGTAACCCTCTTGCCTGGGTCCTTTTTTAGGGGGACTTGTGAATATCTCAGTACAGAGGACCACACGATGTGGCCCTTCAACCTGGTTTTTGCCCACATATTAAATTGTGACATATAGCTAAAGAAGCATCTAGGTAATATGGCTCTTCTTCTGTCTGAACCCAGCCTACTGGTGATATTGGGCCATATTTCTAAGCCTGTGACCTAAGTGATGTGACTCTATTTTTGTCTAGGGCTTTACAATGGTAAGATTATGACATATTGATGAGCTCAGAACTTAGGTAATGTGACTCTCGTCTTGTAACTGAACAATGCCCATGAACAGATCTTTTGCCGTATTTCAGGGCCTAGTACCCGGATGAAGTTGCTCTTCTGCCTAGGTTGTGCATAAAGAGGAAATTGTGGCATATTTCTTGGCCTAGAACCCTAATGATGTGACTCTCCTGCTTGTGCCGGGACCACAGAAGGTATTTTGACATATCTTTGGCCCATTTTCTAGGTGTTTTTGCTCTTACCACTTTGCTGAGTTTCTTCCATGCGTGGTTGTGTTATATTGCTGACTTCAGCCTGCAGTTAATGTGGCCCTCTTTCCCAGGCGCTGCTTACAGAGGGCATCATGACATATTGCTTGACAAAGAACCTAAGTGATGTTAACATTCTGCATAGGTTGCTAACAAATGGGATTATGACAAATACCTTGCTTCAGTCCAAAGGTATGATGATCAAGCTTATGTTGGGATTCAGCCAACAGGAGATATTTTTCCTTTCACCACTGGGTTTAGGTCAAAGAGTCAGGTTATTCATTGCATGTTTCTACAAAGCTCACAGTAGTTTACAACACTAACTCATGTAATAAAAACTTCCTGGGTGATACAAAGTGTTTCTTAACAGTGCTCGGCAAACAGTTAAGATTATGATTCTTGACTACACACTCAGGTGAAAGTAAGTTTTTTACCATCCTACATTTACAAAGCCTATTGTTCAGATCCTGAGTCTAACAAGTGAATACACCACAAAGATGGAATTGTGACTTTCATAAATGAATATGGTCACAGGTGGGATGGCGACTCATTTTTGGAGCCAGCTCTCAGTCATGATAATGATCTCTTCCTTAACACCAGCCTATAGGAGAGATGCTGACTGTCATACCTGGGTTTAGGGCAATATGTATAATCGTAATTCTGTAAATGCCTGTAGGCCTCAGAGAGGATTGCAACTCTCATGTATATTGTATAATGTTCTCAGGTATTATAGAGAGTGTCATACAATGGCAAGCACACACATGAGATTGTGACTCTCTTATACACAGATAGCTAACATTTAATGGTGTCACCCTTAAAGATGAGGAGATTTTGTAATATTTCTTGCACTAGTACCTGGTGTTGAGAACCTTTAGTTTAAATTTCATTCCATTAGGGCGTTGTTACATATCACTGGGTCAGAATCAAAATAATGTGACTCTTCTTCCAGGGCCCTGCAAACAGAGGATATTTTCCCATATCTCCAGGCCTATTGGCTATGTAATATGTCCCTCCTGCCAGTACCTTGCCCAGGGGAGACACTGTGACACATTGCTAGATTTAGAGTCTAGGTAATTTGACTCATCCCTCCTGCCTGGATCCTCCTCACTGAAAAAACTGTTATATACCATCAAGTGCAAAGCCTAGGTGATGGAAGTCCCCTTTTTTTTCCTGGACTCTGTCAGGAGAGGGAATTACTACATATTGGTGAGCAGAGCACCCACGTGGTGTCATTATCTATTTTTATAAGAAACCTGTCTACACTGTGGATGGTGACATATTACTTGCAGTTGTACCCAGGTGATGTGGCTTTTCAGTCTGGTTTCTGCCCACAGGTAAGATTTTGGCATATAAATAGGGCAGCATTTAGGTGATATGACTCTCCCTTTCTGCCTGGGCCCTGTTTACTGGGGACACTGGGCTATAACTCTGAGCCCATGAACTGAGGGAAGTGACTCTCTTTTTCTGCTGGGTCTTTACAATGGAGAGATTGTGAAATATTGTTCCGCCTAGCAATCAGGTTATTTGATTCACCTCTTTTTTTTTCTCAAATCATGCCCACAAACAGAAATTTTGGCCTATTGCAGGGCCCAGCACCCAGATAATGTTACGCTTTTACATGGGTCCTGTATGTAGAGAATATTATAACATACTGCTGGGCCCAGTACCCTGAAAATATAAAACTCATGACTTTGCTGGAGCCAGAGAAGGTATTTTCACAGATCCTGGGCCCATTATGTAGGTGTTTTGGCCTCATCTTTTTGCTAGTTTTTGTTTGTTTGTTTGTTTTGTTTTTTGGTTTTTTTCCACATAATGGATTGCTTCATATTGCTGAGTCCAGAACTCAGTTAACATGACTCTAATTCCTATACACTACCTAGAGAGGGCATTGTGGCATGTTGCTTGGCACAGCACTTAAGTGATGTTACCCTCTGGCCTTCTTTTTCTGCCCACAAATGGGACTATGACTTCAGGTCACAGGCATGATGGTCAAATTTATATTGAGATTCAGCCAATAGGAGATATTTTACCTTTCATTGCTAGGCTTCAGGCAATACATAAAATCTGAGTTGCATATTTGTACCAAGCTCACAGAGCTTTACAACGCTAACTCATCATGTATGAACTTCTTTGGTGGTATAGAGAGTTTGCTGATAGGGACCAGTGAAGAGTTCAGTTTGAGATTCTTGATTACACACCCAGGTAAAAGCAAGTGTTGTCATCATTCTACATTTCCAAAGGCCACTGTTAAGAACATGAGTTTTACAATTGAATGCACTACAAAGTTGGAATTGTGACCTCGTTATGTAGGTCTGGCCACAAGTGGGATTGTGACTTATTTCTAGATCCAGCTCACAGGCATAAAAATGAGTCTCATTTCTAACCCAGCCTATAGAAGAGATGCCGACTATTACACCTGGGTTTAGGGGAATATGTAAGGTCATGAGTCCATATAAACATGAAGGCCTTAGAGCGGTTTGAAATTCTCATGCATGATGTATAAAGCTTTTGAATATTGATGAGTGTCATGCAACAGCCCAGGATATTTGTGAAATTGTTACTCTCATATACACACCCAGCTCAGATTTTATATTGTCACTCTCAAAGACAAGAGGATTTGGCCTATTAATAGGCCTAGTGCTTAGGTGTTGAGACTATTTGGCTTAAATTCCTTTCCTTGGGTGGATTGTGACATATCACTGTGTTAGAATCATAATAATGGGACTCTACTGTCTGGACCCTGCCAAAAGGGGATACTATCACATATCTATGGGTCTATAAGCTAGATGATTGGTCTCTTCTGACAGTGTCCTGCACCCAGAAGACATTGTGAAATATTGTTTGGCTTAACATCTAGGTAGTGTGACTCTCATCTCCTGCCTGAACATTGCTCAGCAAACAAATTGTGACATACCGCTGATTGAAAAACCTACATGTTGTGACTCTCCTTCACATTCTAGACTCTACCAAGAGAGAGGGTTATTACATGTTGCAGAGTCCAGCACATGCATAGGTGGAGTGACTCTCCTCTCTTTTCTTCCCTTTCTAAGGTGGGCTTCGTGGCATATTATTTGAAACTGTAACCAGGTGAAGTTACTCTTCTGACTAGGTCCAGCATACAAATGAGATTATGCTGTATCACTGGTTCAGTGTCTAGCTGAGTTGACTCCCTTTCCTTGTCCCTGCTTACAGGTGAAATTTTGACCTATACCTGGATTAAGCACGCATGGATAAAAATAACTCTCATACCTGGACCGAGACAGTAGGAATATTTTGACTCTCATAGCCAGTCTCATGGCCATGGGTAAAGCCCTGTGTTTTTCACTTGTATAAAAGTCATGAAGGATTATAATAATCAGGTATATCATATAAAGCATTAATGGTGCAAAGAGTGTCATAACAGAGACCAGCAACCCGGTAAGAATGTGACTCTTTTAGCTGAAATGATTGTAATTCTCACATATTAGCAGGGTCTAGGAATGAGGTACTAAATCTCACACATTAAAAGCAGTGTATGTTTGAAATAATTACGCACATACAGGGACCTGATCCACAAGTGGTTAACATTTGAACCAGGATTCAGCACACCTGTGGTGCCATGACTCCCCTCCTGGACCACAATGTTCAGGGGGGATTGCGGCTCTTATACATGAATCTTGTCCGTTGTTGAGATTTTGACTCCTCCATTTTGACCCAACTTATAGAAAGAATTGACTCACATACACAAAACCAGGACTTGTGTGGGATGTGAAACTGATTTCCAAACATATATGAGAGTGTGATTGGGACAAGTCACTTTGTCCAGCAAATGAATAATTTGAGTCATTTTCTGGGCCCAGATCACAGAAGTAATTGTGCCATATGTGGAGCAAGCACCTAAGCAATAGATAACATCCATCGCAGCTCTGCCTTCAAAGGGAAATTTTACATATGTCACTGGGACCATCAACCAGATGATGTGAGTTATCTGCCTGAAACCTTTCTACAAAAGGAATTTTGTTATATATCTAGGTCCATCATATAAGTGATGTGACTCCCTTCTACTTCCTTGGCCGTGCACTTACAGGGCATTGTGACTAAGAACTGGGTACTGCATTCAGGTGATTTTTCTTTTTGGTTTCTGCCAACAGGAAGCATTGAACACGTCACTTGGCTCAGTACCTAGGTGATGTTTCTTCACTTTTGCCTTGGCCCAGACCACAGGGAGATTGTGACATATTTCCTGGGACCAACACCTATGTGAGGCCACTCTACAATTTGATTACTGCACAGGGGAGACATTGTGACATACATCTAGGCCAATTGCCTCAGTGAAGTGAGCCTCCTGTCTTGCCAAAGTGCTGCCCAGAGAGGGGGTTTTGATATGTCACTGAAATCCAGGTGATGTGACTCTTCCACCATGTTCCTGCCCACACCATGTTCCTGCCCACAAGGTGAATTGTGATGTCTCAGTGGCCCAGACCCACATAGGTGATGGGGCTTTCTTGTGTTCCCTCTGGCCACAGGTGATATTCTGCCATATACCAGAGACCAGAACAAAAGCCAAGTAACAACTCATATGACTGGAGCCTACGAGTTGTGCAGGATGGTGACTCTTAGACTTAAGCCTTTTCACAAGTGTAATTGTGACAAATACCTTTGCTCAACTCCTGAGTGATTTAATAATTCTGCCTAGGTATAGCAAATGAGATTTTGACAGATACGTCGGTCAAGCACCTTGGTGATCTGACTGTTGTATCTTAAAATGTCCTCAGGGGATATTGTAACATACTTCTGTATCCTTCGTCTAGGTTACATGACTCTTCTCTCCTGCCTGTACCCTGCTTCTTTTAGTGATTGTAGTATTTATAATCCCTGCATCCAAATGATATGACAGTCTTGCATGGGACCTGTCAACAGGAAGCATTTTGACAAAATTTTGGGCCCATCATTTATGTGATATTTCTCTCCTCTCCTGCCTAGACACTGTCCACAGGGGATATGGAGCCACAGAGCTGGACATAGCACATAAGTTATGTGATATTTCTTAGAGTGCCCTGACTACAAAAAGCATACTGGAATATTTCTGACCCAGCATTTATGTGATAGGGCTGTTAGGCCTCCTTCTTAACCACAGAGTGAATTGTAACATATACCTATGCATGGCTCACAGCCATGATAATGACTCTCATATGTAGACTCAGACAATAGAGGATATTTTGCATCTTGTAACTCACTTTAGGGACATGGGTGATGTCCTGGATCTCCTTCTTGTACAAAGGTCACAAAATATTACAGCACTCATATATATTTTACAAAGTCTTTGGGTTATACACACAAAGTCAAAGCAGGGCTCAGCACACAGATGAAATCGTGAGTCTTGTTTGCACACCCAGTTAAAGCCGAAAGTAAGAACTCATTATCTCACATGCATAAAGGAAACTGTCACACACGAAACCGGGCATGTGTGGTAAGATGGTAAATCTCATCTTTGGAATTTTCTGACAGTGTGAGTATGATATAAATTTTCACCAAGCACTTGTGTAATTTGATGCTCTGGACTTGTTCCAGCTCATAGGTGGGGTTATGAAACCTACCTAAGCCAACCTCAAAGTGACATGACTTTCCTGCCTTGTTCTATCTCTCAGTAAAGATTGTGACATATCACTGGATCTAGCTCCCAGGTAATGTTACATCCTTACTTGCACACTACCCACAAAAATTTTTGTGACATATTTCTGTGTGTACCTCATAGTTGATGTGAGTCTCCTCTCTGGAATGGGCACTGCACAACAGAATGATAGTGACATAATGCAAGGACCGGTGCACAGGCAAGGGTCCTCCTTATCCTGTGGATGCCTGGAGGAGGGCAATGTGACATATCTCTGGGTCTATCGCCTACATTATGTGGCTCTCCTGCTAGGGTCCTTCCAACCTTGAAAGTGACACTCTTCTAGGCCAGGCACACAGGCGATGGTACCCTTTTCCAGGGCTATGCTTCACACAGCACCTTGTGACGTATCTCTGGGCCTGTCACCTAAATGAAGTGACTCTCTCCCTGGGTCCTAACCAGATGAAGCATTGCATCATAAGCAGAGAACCTTCACCTAGTATGATGTATCTCTCTTGGCTAGGTGCTGTGCTAAGAGCAATTTTTGACATATCACAGGACCCAGCACCCAAGTGATGTGGCTCTTCTGCATAGTTTCTGTCCACATGTTAAATTGTGACATATTTTGATGGAAGCATGTAGGTGATATGGCTGTCCTCATCTGCCTGAGCTCTGCCTCGTTGGAATATTAGGACATATCTCTGAGACCATGACCTAAGTGATGTGACTCTCTTTTTCTTCCTGGCCCTTCATAATAGGAGGATTTTGTCACGTCACTGAGCCCAGGACTCAGGATATGTGACTCTCCTCTTTCTCCTTAACCCTGCCTAGAAAAAAGAAATTTGACACATATTACTGCCCAGCATGCAGATCATGTTACTCTTCTGCATGGGATCTGCATAAAGAGAAAATTATGGCATATTGCATATTGCTGGGCCCAGCACACTTAAGATGTGATGCTCCTGCCTGTGCTGCTGATACCGAATGTATTTTGGCATATATTTGGCCCATTATGTAGGTGTTTTGGCTCTCGTAACTGGGCTGGGTTTTTTACACATATGAAATTGTGTCATATTTCTGGGTCCAGCACCCAGTTAATGTGACCCAATTTCCTACACCCTGCATACAGAAGGCATTGTGACATATTGCCGGGCACAGCATCCGAGTGATGTTACACTTCTGCACAGTGTTTTGCCCACATATGTGATTATAACATATACCCAGTTTAAGTTCACAGCCATGATGATCAATCTTATATTTGGATTCAGCCAATAGAAAATATTTGCCTTTCATTGTTAGGCTTGGGGCAATAGATAGGGTCCTGTGTTGCATATCTGTACCAAGATCACAGAAACTTACACAACTAACTTACATTTTATAAACTCTTTTGTGGTAGAAATTTTCATAGCAGGGGCCAGCAAAAAGTTCAAATTGGGACTCTCGATTACACACCCAGGTGGAATTAAAAGTTGCCACCATCCCACATTTACAAAGCCCACAGTTGAATCTTATACCTAAGCCGTTCCACAAGTGTAATTGTGACATATATTGTAGTTCAGTTCCTGAGTGATTTAATAATTCTGCCTAGATATAGCCTACAAAAGAAAGTTTGACAAATATCTGCACCAAGCACCTTGGTGATTTGACTGTGCTATCTAAAAAGTGTCCTCAGGCAAAATAGCCACATATTTCTGGACCCATTATTTAGGGTATATGACTCTCCTCTTTGACCTGTACCCTGCTTCCTATAGTAATTGTAGCTTTTCTAAACACTGCATTCAAATGACATGACTCTCTTTTTTGGAGAAACTCTCCTGTTGAGAGGCATTTTGACACATGCTTGAGCCCAGCTTTTAGGTCATATGACTTTCCACTCCTGCCTAGACACAGCCCAAAATGAACATTGTGTAACAGAGTTGGATTTAGCACACAAGTTATGTGATATTTTGAACAGAGTTCTTCCTGCAAAAAGAATACTGGAATATTTCTGGGCCAGAATTTATGTGATGTGGCTGTTAGGCCTGATTCATAACCACAGAGCAAATTGTAACAAATACCTGGGCAGGGCTAGCAGGAATAATAATGACTCTTATACGTGAACTCATCCAATAGAGAATATTTTTATTCTTAAAATTCAGTTTAGGGACATGCATGATGTCCTGAATCACTTTGTTGTACAAACGTCACAAAAGATTACAACACTCACACATATTTTACAGAGCCTTTGGTTTATACAGAAAGAGTCAAAGCAGGGTTCAACTCAGATGAAATTGTGCGTCTTGTATGCACATCCGCCTGACAGTAAGGACTCTCATCATCTCTCGTGGATGAAGGCAACTGTCACACATGGAAACAGGGCATGCATGGTTTTGTAAATCACATCTTTTGAATTTTCTGACAGTGTGATTGTGATATAAATCTTTGCCAAGCACCAGCTTAATTTGACCCTCCAGGCCTGTTCCAGCCCATATACAGGATTGTGCTATCTATCTAGGCCAACCTCGAGGATATTTGACTCTCCTGCCTGGGCCCTTCTCTCAGTAAGTATTGCACATATCACTAGATCTAGCATCCAGTTGATGTTCACCTTCTTGTCTCTGCCGTGCCAACTGAAATTATTGTGAACATATTTGTGTGTGCACCTCATAGGTGATGAAACTCTAATCTCTGGAATGGGCCCTGCATAAAGGAAGGATGGTGACATATTGTGAAGCCAGGCGTACAGCTGTGGGTACTTTCTGCCAGAGCCATGCCCAAAGTAGGGCATTGTGACATACCTCTGCACCTGTCACCTAGGTTAAGCGGCTCTCCTGCTTGGGCCCTGACAACCTGGAAAATGACATATTTCTAGGCCAGACACACAGGTGATGATACTCCTTTGCCAAGACTATGCTTCACAGAGGACTTTGTGACCTATCTCTTGGGCTAATAAACTAGTTGATGGGACTGAATGCTTTGGCCTCACACACATAGAGCATTGTGACATGAAAGTGAAACCTGCCCCAAGGTGATGTAACCCTTTCACCTTGGTTCTGAACAAATGGGGACTTGCAGCATACCTTAGGACCCAGCACCCAGGTTATATGGCTCTTCTGCCTGGTTTCTGCCCATGTGTTAGATTGAGACATATACCTAAAGAAGCACCAATGAGACACTGCTCTCCTCTTCTGCCTGAGTTCTGCCTACTGGGGACATTGGGACACGTTTCTAAGCCCATGACCTAAGTGACATGACTCTCTTCCCCTGCCTCAGCCTTTAAAATGCTGAAATTGTGATGTATTTCTGAGACCAGGATTTAGGTTATGTGACTATTGCCTTTTCTCTGAATCATGCCCACAAAGGGAAAGTTTCACCTATTGCACTCAGAAAGGATGTTACTCTTCTGCTACAGTCCTGAATAATAAGGGAGTGATTGCATAATGGTAGGTCCAGCACTCTAATGATGCTTCAGTCCTGCTGGCGCCAGAGCCACAGAGAGTATTTTGACATATCTTCAGCCAAATCTGTAAGTGTTTTGGCTTTCATCCCTTGGTTGAGTTTATTATTTTTTTTACAAGTAAAATTGTGTCATATTGCTAGGTCCAACATCCAGATAATGTGACCCCACTTTCTGTATTCTACCTAGAGATGGCACTGTGACATGCTGCATGCTACAGCACCTAAGTGATGTTACTCTTTTTTGTAATTTTTTGCCCACGAATGGGATTACAAAATATACCTTGTTTCAGTTTACAGGTATGATGGTCAAACTTACATTGTGATTCAGCAAATAGAAGATATTTTGCCTCTCATTCCAAGGCTTTGGGCAATAGGTAAAATCCTGGGGTGCATATTTGTACAAAGTTCGCAGAACAATAATTAATATTGTATAAACTCCTTGGGTGGTAAGGAGAGTTTCCTAAAGAGGCCCAGCAAAAAGTTAAGATTGTGATCCTCAATTACACACACAATTGAAAGTAAAGCTTGTCACCACACCTCATTTAGAAAGCCCATGGCTGAGATACTGAGTCTAACAAGTAAAACAGTACAAAGATGGAATTGTGACTGTCTTTTGTGGATTTTGCCACAGGTGCAACCGTCACTCCTTTTCTGACCCAGCTCACAGGCATAAAAATAAGTCTCATTCCTGAACTAAACATAAATGGGAGATGTTGACTGTCATAACTGAGTTTAAGGCAACATATAATATTCAGCGTCAAAATGAGCATGTGCACGTCAGAGTAGTTTGTGAGTCTCATGCATGTTGTATAAAATTCTCAGCGGTTCTAGAGGATGTCACACAATGGCCCAGCACACATGTGACAATGTGACTTACATACATAGGAGTTAGCAGTTAAAGGTGTCACCCTAAAAGATGAGGAGATATTGTCATATCACTGGGCCTACTACCCAGCGGTAAAAACTGCTTTAATTGTTTCCCATGTGTGCGTTGTGATGTATCGTTGGGTCAGAATCACAATAATGTGACTCTTTACTACTTGATCCTGCCAAGTAGGGATATTATCACATGTATCTGAGCCTATTTCTTGGGTGACTTATCTATTTCGCTTGTGCTCTTTCACCAAAGAACATTGTGACATCATTGGGGATAACATCTAGGAAATGTGACTCTTCTCTCCTTCCTAGGTCCTGCCCACTAAAAGAATTGTGACATAACGCTGACTGCAAAAACTGGATAATGCAACTCTCCTCTTTATTCTGGAGTCTACCAAAACAGGGGATTATTACATATTGCTGAGCCCAACACCTAGCTGATGTGAGTCTTCTCTGTTTCTCTAAGATTATAATGTATCCTGAGCTCACCATCCAGGTGATGAGACTCTCCTGCTGTCTTTCTGCCCACAGGTAAAATTTTGTCATATACCCAGCTTCAGATATCATGCAATAATATAACTATCATACCCGGACCCAAAACGGAGAGATATTTTGATTCTCAGAGCCATTCTTATGGACATAAGCAAAATAATGGTTCTCATAGTGGTATAAAGTTCACACAGTATTATGACACTCCAGCATATCATATAAAATGTGAGTAGTATGATGAGTGTTACAACAGGGAACAGCAACCCAATGCTATTGTGATTATTGGATCCACACCCAGCTGACACGACTGTCATTCTCTCACAAGAACAGAACCTGCAAATAAAGTACTAAATCTCGCCAAAAGAGCAGTAAAAGATTGAAATTGTTCGTCTCATATGTGGGTCTTACTCACAGGTGTTTTGGGGATGCATGGTTCAGCACACCTGTGAGGCTGGGACTCTCCCCCTGGAACACAGTAATCAAGTGGGATGGCCATTTTCTACATGGATTATGCCCATTGTTTAGATTGTGTCTCCTCTGCTTCGACCCAACTCTCAGGAGGTGTTTACTTATGTAAATAAATCCAGGACTTGTGTGGGACTGTGAAACTTACTTCTGGTGTGTGATTAGGACTTAAAAGTTAGCCCAGCTCCTGAGTAATTTGACTCTCCTTTTCAGGCCATAACCCGAGATGAAATTTTGACATACGTGGACCAAAAACCTAAGCAAAGGTGACTGGGCCTGCCTTCAAATGGCACTTTTATGTATCACTGGGATGAGCACCCAGGAGATGTGTATTATTTGCTTGATTCCGGCCTATATAAAGCATTGTGGCTTTTATCTAGGTCCATCATGAAAGTGATGTGACTCACTTCTACTGCCTTTTCCCTGTAATTATGGTGCGTTGTGACACATAACTGGATACTATAACCAGAAATCATGACACTCCATTCTGGGTTCTAAAAACAGAAAGCTTTGTAATGTATCACTTGGCTTAGCACCTAGGTGATGTTTCTACTCTCCTACCTCACCCTCACCACAGGGGGGACTGTGACATATTGATAAACCCACCTCCTCCAAGGTGAGGTCATTTTCATACTTTGGTTTTGCACCTAGTGGCCATTGTGACATATATCTAGGCCAACTGCCTAGATACAGGTAAAGTGATTCTCCTCACCTTCTTAAGCCCGGCCCGACAGAAGAAATTTTGATATATCACTAAAACCAGCTTCCAGGGGTTGTGCCTCTTCTTCCAGGGTCCTGGCCACAAGAAAGATTGTGACATCTCACTGGACCAGCACCCTCAGAAGTGATGTGACATTTCGGCTTGCCCTCTGTCTATAGATGATATCATGCCATATACTTGAGAGCAAATGAGAGAACTAATCATGACTTTTAAACCTGAAGCCAGGTCACATCCAAGATGGTGACTCCCATTCCTGAAACTTTCCACCAGTGTTATTGTGACATATTCTATTTCCCATCTCTTGAGTGACTTAATCGTCTTGCCTAAATGTTGCCCACAAATGAGATTTGGACACATTGCTCAGCTGAGCACCTTGGCAATTTGACTCTCCTGTCTTAAGAATATCCTCAGGAAGGATTGTCGCATGGTTTTGGACCCATCATCTAGTTTTCTTACTCTCCTCTGCTGTCTGAACCCTCCTTCCACTGAGGATTATAGCATTTCTAATCATGCCATCCAAATTGTACGAATCTATTTCCTGGTCCCTTCAACATGAGACATTGTGACATATCTCTGGGCCTAGCATTTAGGTGATATGAATCTCTTCTTCTGTCTGGACACTGCCCACAAGGGGCATTGTGCCCTATATCTGGTTTTAACCCCCAGTTTATGCAACTCTACTGCCAGGAATATGCCTACAAGGAGAATATTGGAACATTTCTGGCTCAGCATTTAGTGTACTTGGCTGTCATGCCTATTTCATAATCCACAAATAAATTGTTATATATACCTAGGCACAACTTACAGGCATGATAATGACTCTCATATGTGGACCTGATAAATAGGGTTACTTCTGAGTCTCATAACTTGCTTCAGAAACATGAGTGATTAAATCACTTTCTGCTAAAAAAGAAGACAAGGAAGATTATAACAGCCTCAGATGTTTTATAAAGGCCTTGGCCCATACAGAGAGTTTTATAATGGAACCCAAGAGAAAGGTTAAACTGTGAGTCTTATGTGTGCACTCAGCTGACAGCAAGTACTGTCACCATCTCACATATATGACGCCAACTGCCAGTCATGAAAACAAGACATGTGTGGTATTATAAATCTCATTCTCAGAATTTTCTGCCAGTGTGAGTGATATAAATCTTCACCAAGCCCCTGTGTGATTTTATTCTCCAGACTTGTTCCAGTCCACATATGTTATTGCGATATCAACCTGGGCCAACCTTTAGGTGATGTGAAGCTCCTGCCTCGGCCCTGCTGTCATTAAGAATCGTGACATATCACTAGAACCCGCACCCAGGTCATGTTACATTTTTGCCTGAGTGGGTGATAGTGACATAGGGCTTAGCCAGGCACAGAGGTGACAGGACTTTTTTGCTAGGACAATGTCCTAAAGAGGGCATTGTGACAAATCTCTTGGCCTATCACCTAGGTGATGTTGTGCTCCTGCTTGGGTACTGCTTACTTGGATAACAACATAATGCACAGAGGTGATGGTACTTTCTTGCTAAGGCCATGTCCTAAAGAAGGCATTGTAACAAATCTGTGGGCCTATCAGCTAGATGATGCTGCTCTCCTGCTTGGGTCCTGCTTACCTGTATAGTGGACATATTGCTAGGCTACGCACATGGGTGATGGTATTCTTTCACCAGGGCCATGACTCAAGGAGGACAGTGTGACGTATCTCTGTGCCAATCCCCTAGGTGATGTGACTCCCTGCTTGTGCCCTGCCCACATTGGGCATTGTGATATTTTTTGTACTTATTTTTTGTTACTCTGTTGCCTGTGTCCTGTCTTAAGGAAGTGTTGTGACATATCTTAGGACCCAGCATCAAGGCGATGTGACTCTTCTCGCTGGCTTCACCTCACATGTTAGATTGCATCACATACCTAGGAAACACCTAGGTGATCTGACTCTTCTCTTCTGCATGAGTCCTGCCTACTTGGGACATTGGGCCGTATATCTGAGCCTGTGTCTTAAGTGATGTGAATCTTTTTTTCTGCAAGAGCCTTTAGAATGGGGTGATGTGACATATTGTTCAGCCCAATTCTTAGGTAAGATGACTCGTTTGTTCCTGAACTATGCCCATGAAAACGAGCTTTGATGTATCGCTGGTCCCAGCATGAAGATGACGTTTCTCTTCTTACTAGGTCCAGCATAAAGAGACAATTGTGGCATACCGCTGGGACTCCCACCCTGATGATGTAACTCTTTTGCCTGTTCCAGAATAACAAAGCATTTTTCACATACCATGGGCCTATTCTGTAGGTAATTTTGTTCTCATCATTAGTATGCATTTCTTTTTCCTATATTTTCTACATTTGGGTTTGTGTCTTATTGCTGAGTCCAGCACCCAGTTATCATAACCCCAATTTCTAGACCCTGCATTGAGAGGGCATTGTGACATATTGCTTGGCACAGCACCTAAATATGCTACCTTTCTGCAAATTTTTTTTTCTACAAATGGTATGAAATTTCCATTGCTTCATTTCAGATGCATTATGATCGAACTGAAATTGAAATTTCACCAATATTAGATGTTTTGCCTTTCATGGCTACACTTAGAAAAATAGGTAAGGTTATGAGTTGCAAATTTGTACAAAGTTCACAGAAGCTTACAACAGTAACACATAATCTATAAGCTCCTTGGTTGGTACACAGAGTTTTATAACAGGGCTCAGCAAAAGTTAAGGTTTTGACTCTTGATTACACATGCAGGTAAGAGAAAAAGTTGTCAACATCCCACATTTACAAAGCCCACTGTTGAAGTCCTGAGTCTAACAAGTAAATAAAGTACAAAGATGGAATTGTGACTTTCATATATGGATCTTGCTACAGGTGAAATCATAACTCACTTCTAGACCCATATCAGGGGCGTAATAATGTGTCTTCTGTCTGAACCTAGCCTATAAAGAGGGATGTTGCCTATCATAACTGAGTTTAAAGCAGTATGTAAGGTTGTGAGTCAATAGGAGCATGTAGGCCTCAGAATGGATTGCAACTCTCATGCATGTTGCTTAAAGCCTTTGTATGTTGTAGAGTGTGTCATGGGATCAACCAGAATACACATGAGATTGTGACTCTTATATACTCACCAAACAAACAGTCAAAGTTGTCACCCTAATAGATGAAGAGATTGTGCCATATCACTAGGCCTAGTACCTCTAGGTGTTGAGAATTTTAGGCTTAAATTCTTTTCCATGGTTGCATTGTAAAACATCCCTGGGATAGAATCATAATACTTTAACCCTCTGCTTGGACCCTGACAACAGGGGATATTATCACATGTCTTTAGGCCTATCAGCTAAGTGGTGTGTCTCTCCTGCCAGTGCCCTGCCCGCAAAGGACACTGTGATGTATCACTAGATAAAGCATCTAGGTAATACTAATCTACTCTCCTGCAGAATCCTGCCCACTGAAGAAATTGTGACACACCACTGAGTGAAAAACCTAGGTGATGTGACTCTCCTCTTTGTCCTGGACTCTGCCAAGAGAGTCCCAGAAGATGTGCTGAGCCCAGTCCCAAGAGATTTGACTATCCACTTTTTTTAAACCCTGTATTCAGTAGGCATGATGACAAATTACTTGAGACTGTACCCAGGTGATATGACTCTTCTGACTGGGTCCTGCATACACTGCAGATTAATATGTATCCCTGGATCAGAATCCAGATGATGAGACTCTTCTTCTGTCTTGTCTCTGTCCAAAGGTGAAATTGGGACATATGCCTGGATTCAGCTCATATGCACAATAATAACTCTATGGCCATGGGTAAAGTTCTATATCACCCACCTGTAAGAATACACAGAAAAGTATCCCACTCAGGTGTGTCATATAAAGCCTGAGTGGTACAAAGTGTTTCATAACAGGCACCCGAAAGCAGGTGGTATTGTGACTCTTGGATGCACACCAAGCTAACACAATTGTTATTCCCACCCATGAACAGAGCCTACCAATGCAGTGCTAAATCTCACACACATAAGCCATTGACTCTTGAAACGATTACACTTGTACATGAATCTGATCCACAGGTGTTTCATGATGTTTGAACCAAGATTAAGCAGAAGCGTGGTGCTGTATCTCTCTTATTAGAACACAGTCTTCAAGTGGGATTGCGGCTCTTACATATGGATCTTCCCGTTGCTGAGATTGTGACTCCTGTACTATGACCCAACTCATAGAATGTGTTGATTCTCATACCCAAAGCTAGGACCTGAGTGGACTGAAAATTATTTCTGAACCTTCTTGAAAGTGTGATTAGGTCATGTAACTCTGCCCAGCACGTGGGTAATTTGATGCACATTTCTAGGCCCAGACCACAGATGAAATTTTGCCATATGCGCAACAAGCCCCTAATCAATATATAACACCATCCTTGTCTCTGCTTACAAAGGGCACTTTTATATATCACTGGGACCATCACCCAGGTGATGTGATTTACCTGCCTGAAAACTGCCTAAAAAGAGAATTGTGTCTTATATTTAGGTCCATCACGTAAGTGATGTGACTCCCTTCTACTGTCTTGGCCCTGCAGTTACAGAGCATTGTGACACATCACAGGCTACTGCACCCAGGAGATGAGATTTTTTGGGAGGTTCTGCCAACATAGTAACATATCACTTGGCTCAGCACCAAGGTGTTGTTTCTTCACTTTTCATTGTGTCCTGACCACAGGGAGCTTGGGACATGTTCCTGGGCACAGCACCAAGGTGAGCTTACTCTTTAGCCTTGTTACTGCAGTTAATGGTCATTGTGACATAATCTAGGCCAATTTCCTAGATGAAATGAGTCTTCTCTCATGCCAAAGTCCTTCCCACAGAGGGTTTTTTTAATATATCACTGAAACCAGCATCCAAGTGATCTGACACTTCTGCAAGGGTTTTGTCCACCAGGTGGACTGCAACATCTCACTGGACCTGCACCCATGTAGGTGATGTGAGTTTCTTGCCTTCTTTCTGGCCACAGGTGATATTGTGTCATATACATGAGACCAAAACAAAAGCCTAACAGCAACCCATATGTTTGGAGCCAGGACATGTGCAGGATGGTGACTCTAATTCTTAAATCTTTCCACAAGTGAAATTGTGAAACATACCTTTGCCCAGCTCCAGGGAGATTTAATAATTCTCCCTAGGTATAGCCCACAAATGAAATTTTGACAAATACCTGGCCAAGTAACTTGATGATTTTACTGTGCTATTTTAACAGTGGCCTCAGGAGGGATTGTATCTTATTTCTGAACACATCATCTAGGTTACATGACTCTCCTCTCCTGCCTGTACCCTGCTTAATTTGGTAATTGTAGCATTTCTAAACACTGCATCTAAATGATACAACTCTCTTTACTGGGTCCTGTCAACAGGAGGCATTTTGACATATTTTGGGACCTATTATTTAGGTGATATTACCCTCCACTTCTTCCTGGACACTGCCCACAAGGAACATTGTGCCACAGAGCTGGACCCAGCACACAAGTCATGTGGCATTTCTGACAGGACTCTGTCTACAAAGATAATATTGAAATATTTCAGGCCCAGAATTTAGGTGATGAGGCTGTTCTGCCTGCTTCATAACCACTCATGGAATTGTAACATATACCTAGACAAGACTCACAGGAAAGATGATGACTCTTAGGTGTGAACTCAGCAAATAGACAATATTTAGGCTCTTATAATTAGGTGTAGGGACACGTGTGATATTATGGATCACATTCTTGTACAAAGGTCACAAAAGATTACAACATTCACACATAGTTATGATGTGCTTGGGTTATACAAGTAGAACCAATGTAGCACTCATCACACAGGTGAAATTGTGAGTCTTGTATGCAAACCCAGCTGACAGAAATAACTGTCATCATCTTACATGGTTTTGGCCAACTGTCACACATAAAAATAGGATATATGTGATATCATAAATCTCACCTTTGACATTTTCTGAAAGTGTGATTGTGATATAAGTATTTGCCAAGCACTTGTGTGGTTTGACTTTCCATAATGGTCCCAGTTTACATATGAAATTGTGACTTCTGCCTGGGTCAACCTCGAGGGGATGTGACTCTCATGCCTAGGCTCTTCTCTCAGTAAGTGTTGTGACAGATCACTGGATCTAGCAGCCAGGTGATCTTACATTCTTGCCTGTGCCATGTCCACAAAAATTACTGTGAAATAATCCAGTGTCCACCTCATAGGTGATGTAACTCTCATCTTTGGAATGGGCCCTGCCCAAAGGAAGGATAGTGACATATCGCAATGCCAATCACACAGGTGAGGGTATACTTTTGCCAGAGCCATGCTGAAAGTAGGGCATTGTCACATACCTCTAGGCCTGTCACCTAAGTTATGTGGCTCTCTGGTTTGGGCCCTGCCAACCTGGAGAGTGACTTATTTCTAGGCCAGGCACACAGGTGAGGGTACTCTTTTGCCAGGGCTATGCTTTGTAGAGGACATTGTGGCATGTCTCTTCAGCTATCACCTGGTTGAATTGACTCCCTCTCTGGGATCTACTCACATGGAGCATTGTGGAATAAGCAGAGAATTTGCACCTCGTTTATGTAACTCCCTTTGCTGGATGATATCCTAAGACAGCCTTGTGACATATCTCAGGACCCAGCACCAAACAGATGTGGCTCCTCTACCTTGTTTCTGCTTACATGTTACATTCTGCATATTTGAAGGAAAGCCACAAGGTGATAAGACTTTCCTCATCTCAATGAGCCCTGCCTGCTGGAAACATTTGGACATATTTCTGAGCCCATGATCTAAAAATGTGACTCTATTTTTCTGCCTGGGGCTTCACATTAAGAGGATTTTGGCACATTGTTGATCCCAGCACTCAGAATATGTGACTCTCCTCTTGTTCCCGAACCATGCCCACAAAAAAAGAATTTGGACCTATTGCAGGGCCCAGCATCCCAATGATGTTACTCATCTGCCTGGGTTTTGCAGAAAGAAGAAATTATGGCATATTGCATATTGATAAGCCCAGCATCCTTATGATGTGACTCTCCGGCCCAACATCCTTATGATGTTGGAGCCACTGAAGGTATTTTGACGTATCTTCAGCCCATAATGTAGATGTTTTGGCTCTCCTAACTTGGCTGGGTATTTTCCACATGTGAGATGTTGTCGTCTTGCTGGCTCCAGCACCCAGTTATTATGACCTAATATCCTATACCCTGCCTAGAGAAGGAATTTTAACATATTGCCTGGCACACCATATAAGTGATGTTTCCGCCTGCATACTTATTCGGCCACATATGGGATTATGACATATATCTTCCTTTAGTTCACAGGCATGATGATCAAACTTATTTTGGGATTTAGCCAATAGGAGACATTTTACCTCTCATCATTAGGCTTAGGGCAATAGGTAAGTTCCTGGGTTACATATTTCTACCAAGGTCACAGAAACTTACAACACTGAGTTATATTTTTTCAAACTCTTTGGTAGTAGAATGTTTCATAACAGGGCCCAACAAAAAGTTCAGATTGAGACTCATGGTTACACACCCAGGTGAAATCAAAAGTTGTCATCATCCAACATTTACAATGCCTAAGTTTGAGGTCCTGAGTCTAACAATTGAATACAGCTCAAAGATGGCGTTTTGACTTTTTTATGTTAATCTGACAAAAGTTGGGATGGTGACTCGTTTCTGGACCCAGCCCACGGGCATAATAATGGGTCTTCCTCCTCAACCCTGCCTATAGGGGAGGTGATGACTATCAAACCTGAGTTTAGGGCTGTATGTAAGTTTGTGAGTCCATAGGAGCAAGTAGGCCTCAGAGAGCTTTGCAATTCTTATGCAGGTTTAAAAAACCCTCAGCTCTTGTAGAGAGTGTTATGTATTGGCGTAACACACATGTGAGATTGTGACGCTAATATACACATTCAGGTAAAAGTTAAACCTGTCACTCTCAAAGATGAGGAGATTGTGTCATATGACTGGGCATAGTATCCAGGTGTTGAGACTTTTTGGCTCATATTCCTTTCCATGGGTTTATTGTTACTTATCAATGGGACAGAATCATAATAACGTGACTCTTCTGTCTGGGCCCTGTCAATAGGGGATATTATTACATATTTCTGGTCTTTTCAGCTAGGTGATGTGTCTCTCCAGCCTGTGTCCCCCACCCAGAGGACATTTTGAAATATCACTCTGCTCTCCTTCCTGGGTCTTGCTTATTGAAATGTAACTCTGCTCTCTTGCCTGGGTCTTGCTTATTGAAGGAATTGTGACATATGGCTGAATGCAAAACCTAGGTGATGTCTCTCCTGTCTATTCAAGAGTTTATACCTATGCTGAATTTTGTTTCATGACTTTGGTGTTCTACTATCATACCGGTAGCAAATCCTTTGATTAATGTAGGTTTGCTTTGTGTTTGGAAATTGTTATGTGTAATCCTATATGTATAGGAAGCATTACATATACCATATATATATTTAAGATTGTCAGGCTTTTCATGGTTTATTGGAATCTTAAGTAATTTTGTGGAGTTTTTTCTGTTTTTGGAAAAGTAAAATTAAAAATTGAAAAGGACTGTGTTGCAGGTGTGGGTCACTTTAAGCATTATGGACATCTTCATAATATTTTATCTCCCAACCCTTGAAAAACAGCATGCTTAAAAGTACGTTCTTGTCTGGGCATGGTGACACATACCTCTAATCCCAGCACTTTTGGAGGCTGAGTAGGGTGCACAGAGAAGTCAAGAGATACAGACACTCCTGGCCAACATAATGAAAGCCCGTCTCTACTAAGATACAAAAAAATAGCTGGGTTTGGTGGTGCATGAATGTATTCACAGCTACTGTGGAGTCCAAGTCGGTGGAATCACTTGAACCAAGGAGGTGGTGATTGCAGTGGAGCTGAGATTCCATCACTGGACTCCAACCTAGCTCCAGAGTGATAGTCCATCTCAAAAGAAAAAAAGAAATCTGTGTTGCTTAATTTTTATATTTTTGGAGTTTTTCTGTTTTTCTTTTGTTACTAAATTCTAGTTCCATTCCACCTGGGCTATAAACAATTTTCCGTAAAATTTCAACTAAAAAATAATTAAGACTTCTTTTGTGGTGTCACATGTGGTCCATCTAGGAAAATATTTTATGTGCTATTGAAAAGGATGTCTATTCTGTTGTCTCTATATATTTCTTAGGTGTAAATATTGTACAGTACATTCAAGTTTTTGTTTCCTTATTGATATTCTGTCTTGCTTTATTTATTACTGAAAGTGGGGTATTGATGTATACTTCCATTATCTGATTGCTGCCTATTTTTGATTCAATTCTGTCAATGTTTGATTTATATGTTTGGAATAACTCTCCTGCACTTGTAGGTTCTCAGTGAATGAACCCTCTTACTATATTTTAATGTCCTACATTGTCCTTTGTGAATTCTGACGTAAAATAAATTATATAAATATAACAGTTTTCAACTTAATGCATTGTTACCTCTTCTCTCATTTGATTAACACTTGCATGGAATCTATTTTTATACTGCCATTTTCAGTCTAATTTTTAGTAGATCTGAAATGAGTCTCTTAAAGACATGGCATAGTTACATCCTGATATAGACGACAATATAGCCACATTTTTTTTTTCATTTGGAAGGATAATTTTGCAGGCTGTAGCATTCTTTCTTAGGCTTTTTATTTCAGTGTTTTAACTATGTCATCTTATTCCCTTCATGCCCAAAAGATTGACATTCATAAATTTACTGGTAATCTTGCAGAAGCATACATATGAATAACACATCTATTTTTCTTTCTGAATTACAGATTTTCTTCTTTTCTGTGACTTTCAAAACATTGTGTATGTTTTGTCTTGTTAGAAATCTCTTTGTGTTAACCTTAGTTGAAACTGTCTGAGCGTCTTGATTTTCTTAAAATTTTTTACTAATGTTGAAGTACATATTAGTCTTTTTTTGGACTTCTACTGCACAATTTTCATTCCCTTTTGTGATTTTTATCTTTTTGTTGGTTTCACTTATTTACTTTTTTTCTTTATTTCCATTTTACTGATTAAGCATCATTGAGATGGTGATTTTAATTTTTTAGCATTTTTTTAAAATAGATCTAAACTAACCCAAATTGCCTCTGGTAATTTTTATATCTCCATTCTTTTATAACTGATTTCTGGATATTCATTTTTATCTTGATTGAGCCATATCATCTTGATGTTTTGTATATGTTGTAATCTTAGGTTGCAATTTGCATAATAAAAAGCAACATTTCAAAATCTCTATTCAGTGGCTTTGGGGGAATATGATACCAATTTCTTAGGCTAGAGATTCTTGGAGTCTCTCAAGCCTGTTCTTTGGATGTTTTTTCTGATCTTGTGTGTTTTTTAGTTAAAAAAGATTCCCCATGTTTTTTTTTTTCCTTTTTATTATTCATTTATTTATTTATTTATTTATTTGAGTTGGAGTTTCACTCTTATTGCCCAGGCTGGAGTGCAATGGCATGATCTTGGCTGACTGCAACCTCCAACTCCTGGGTTCAAACAATCCTCCTGCCTCTGCTTACCTAAGAGCATGGCTAACTTTTGTATTTTCAGTAGAGACAGGGTTTCACCATGTTGACCTGGCTGGTCTTGAACTTCTTACCTCAGGTGATCCACCCATCTCAGCCTCCCAAATAGCTAGAATTACATGTGTTCTCCAATACTCCGAGCCATTCCACATATTTCTCATTGAGATCCTGCAGTCAGCTGGATACCTGTAGTCTGCCTATGATACTGAAGTCTTTCTTTTTTTGTAACAGTCATTTGTCTTTAGTCTCAGTCAACGTATACCATCTTTCCTTTCAACACTGTCTAGGAATATAGGAATTTGCCTTTGGTAAAAACTCAAAAAGCCAGAAGCATGGACATGTCACTGTTTTATTTATTTTTGAAGGGGTAAGACAGGAGTTGTCAGTCTCTACACTTTTCATAGGATAAAAAATGTGTGTAGTGGGTAAATATGAAATACTTCTGTTACACTTCTATGTGGTTCTTGGCATTTGGTTCACTTGGTGTTGCAAATGCTTAACTGATTCTTGGACTTCTCACAAAGGCATTTTGGTAAGTACATTATGTTAAATTTATATGTTTATAAAAGAATTAGGCCCTGTGGTATTTTATTGTCACCTTGTTAATGTGCCTTGTATAATTACACATTTGTAAAGTGTATTCGCCTGAGTCTAATGAGGGAGAAATTTTGTCTTTTTTTGTTCATTTATTTCAGCTGGTTGTTTTCATTTTACTACAGAGATATTGATGGAGCACAACATAAATGATTCATTCCAAAAAGTGACTCTGATAAAATATGAAAGCTGTGACTTTAATAACTTACTTTTAAAGAAACGCTACCAAAGTGCAGGTTATTGCAAGGGCAGAAAAGCAGTTTTAATGGCTTTCCTCAATGTTTGTCCTCTACACATAGTAAAACAAATGTGAAAAAGCTTTTGAGTTGTGCTCAAACTTCAGTGAACATAAAAAAAAAAAGTTAGTGGGAGAAATGCTACAAATGTGAAGAATGTGGCAAAGACTGTACATTGTTCGCAGATTTTACTATAAAAAAGGGAATTCATATTGCAGAGAGATGCCACAAAGGTGAAGAATGTGGCAAAGCCTTTAAAAAGTTATCAAGCCTTACTGAACATGAGAAAGTTTATACTGGAGAGAAATCTTACAAATATAAAGAATGTGGCAAACCTTCACCTGCTCCTAAACCTTTATTAAACACAACAGAAATCATGCTGGAGACACATCCTAAAAATGCATGGAATGTGGCAATGCCTTTAAGTGCTTCTCAGACCTTACTAATCATAAGAGAATTCAAACTGGAGAGAAACCCTACAAATGTGAAAAATGTGGCCAAGCATTGAGCTCATTCTCACACCTCATTAGACATAAGAAAATTCACACTAGAGAGAAAGTCCACAAGTGTTAAAATTGTGGAAAAGCCTTTAACAAGTCCTCATATTGTGTTCAACATCAGACATTTAATACTGAACAAATGCAATATAAGGGTAATGACTGATGAAGACCATTTATTTGACATCTTGGAAGGTCTCTAAGAACTTGGTTTACAATCTCGATGTTTCTGTTTTGGGTGCATATATAGCACTTTACTCTTACATAATGTTCTTTTTTGTCTTTTTAAAAAATCTATGTTGAATTAAAATCTGTTTTGCTAGAAACTATAATTGCAACGGCTGCTTTTTTTCTGTTTTCTATTTGCTTGGTAGATTTTTCTTTTTCCATTTATTTTTATCTTATTTTAGATTGGTGTCTCAATTACAGCATACCATTAGATATTAACTCTGCATTCATTTTTCCACTCTGTTTTTTAATTGAGATATTTAGCCCATTTACATTTAAAGTTAGCATTTTTATGTGTGGATTTGATTCTGTCCCTGTGATCTTAGCTGGCACTTTTGCACATTTATGTAGTTGCTTTATAGTGCCAGCTGTTTATATACTTTTGTGGATTTGTTGCTGTTGTTGCTGTTGTTTTTGTAGTGACTTGTAATAGTCTCTTATTTAATGCTTTCTTCAGAAGTTCTTGTAAGGCCGGTCTTGTGGTAATCAAGTTCCTCAGTGTTGGCTTATCTGAATAGGATCATATTTATTTTTACTTCCATAGCTTACATTGGTAAGATATAGAATTCTTGTTGTGAGAAGTCAGGGACTCTGAATGAAGGGACCTGCTGGAGCCATGGCAGAAGAACATAAATTGTGAAGATTTCATGGGCATTTGTCAGTTCTCCAAATGAATACTTTTATAATTTCCTATGCCTGTCTTTATTGCAATCTCTGAACATAAATTGGGAAGATTTCATGGACATTTATCACTTCCTCAATCAATACTCTGATAATTTCCTGTGGCTGTCTTTACTTTAACCTCTTAATCTTTCATCTTCATAAGCTGAGGATGTATGTCACCTCAGGACCCTGTGATGATTGCGTTATCTGCACAAATTGTTTGTAAAGTATGTATGTTTGAACAATATGACATCTGGGCACCCAGAAAAAGAACAGGATAACAGCGATGTTCAGGGAACAAGGGAGATAACCATGACGTCTGACTGCCTACGGGGCCAGGCAGAACAGAGTCATATTTCTCTTCTCGCAGGAAGTGAATAGGAGAAATATCTCTGAATTCTTTTCTCAGCAAGAATAGCCCTGGGAAAAACGGCATTCCCAGGGGGAGGTCTCTAGCATGGCCTCTCTAGGAGTGTCTGTCTTATGCGGTTGAAGATAAGGGATGAAATACAGCCTGGTCTCCTGCAGTGCCCTCAGGCTTGCTGGGATTCAGAAATTCCAGCCTGGCAAATTCTAGTCAGATCCATTGTCTGTTCTCAAGCCCTGTTTCCTGTTAAGATGTTTATCAATGACAGTGCATGCCCAGTGGGACATGGACCTTCATCAGTAATTCTAATTTCACCTTCACCTTGTGATCTTGCTCTGCCCCCTTGCCTTGTGATCTTTTATTGCCCTATGAAGCATGTGAACTCTCTGACCCACTCCCTATTCATACACCCCTCCCTTTTTGAGATCCCTAATAAAAACTTGCTGGTTTTGTGGCTCAGGTGGTCATCACAGAACCTGCTGACATGTGATGTCACTCCGAGAGGCCCAGCTGTAAAACATCCCTTTATTTTTTTACTCTTCCTCTCTATTTCTCAGACCAGTCGACACTTATGGAAAATAGAAAAGAACCTATGTTGAAATATTGGGGGCTGGTTCCCCTGATAATTCTTGTTTGGAATTCTTTTTTTAAAGAATGTTGAATATTGGCCCCTAGTCTCTTTGAGTTGTAGGATTTCAGCTGAAAGGTTTGTTGTTTGTCTGATGGTCATCTTTTAGAGGTGGCCTGGCCTTTCACTCCAACTGCCTTTAACACATTTTTTGCTTTCATTTTGACCTTGGAGAATCCCATGATTTTGTGTCTTGACAATGACCTTCTTGTAGGGTATCTTACTGGGGTTATCCACATTTCCTTCATTTGAATGTTGACCTCTCTATCTAGGCTGGAAAAATTCTCATGCATGATATCTGGAAATATGTATTTCAAGTTGTTTTCATTCTTCCCATCGATTTCAGGCATTCTTTTCAATCATAGATTTGGTTTCATTACATAATCCTGTATTTCTTAGAGACTTTGATTCATTTCTCTTTATTTTTTTTCACTATTCTTGTCTGTCTTATTTCAGAAAGCCAGTCTCAAAGCTCTGAGATTCCTTCCTCTGCTTGGCCTATTCTGCTGTTAATACTTTTGATTATATTATAAAGTTTTGTATTGTGTTTTTCAACTCTATCAAGTTGACCACATTTTCCTCCTGATTAGCTATTTTTTCCATTAATTCCTGCAATTTTTTCCCTTTATTGCATTGGGTTGCAACTTATATTTGTAGTTCAATGAAGTTCATTTCTATCAATATTCCGAATTCTACTTCTGTCATATTAGGCCTTGCTGAAATGACCAAATTACATAATTTGGCCAAGAATAGGCCAAATTATTCTATTACCGAATAGGCCAAGAAGAGGAAGGAATCTCAGAGCTTCAAGACTGGCTTTCTGAAATAAGACAGACAAGAATAGTGAAAAAGGAATAAAGAGAAATGAATCAAAGTCTCTAAGAAATACAGGATTATGTAATGAAGCCAAATCTATGATTAAAAAGAATGCCTGAAATCGATGGGAAGAATGAAAACAACTTGAAATACATATTTCCAGATATCATCCATGAGAATTTTTCCAGCCTAGATAGAGAGGTCAACATTCAAATGAAGGAAATGTGGATAACCCCAGTAATGACCAAATTACATAATTTGGTCATTTGGATGAAAGGAGTCACTTTGGCTTTTTGTGTTTTCAACATTTTTGCACGGATTTTGTTGAATCTTTTTGGGCATGTCTTTGAGATTGCTGAACTTTCAATGGAGTTTTTTTTTTTTTAATCCTATTCAATGGTCTGTAATATCTAATTGTGTTATAAGGTGGGTTCAGCCTACAGGCTTTGCTCCTGGGAATTTTTGTTTGTTTGTTTGTTTTGCTTTTGGTGGCAGGGAGACAATGCTCAGCTCACAACTCACAGGCTGCACACTCTGGGGCAGTTGAATTTATTTCCAACCGTCTTCTCTGGCTCTTCGAAATTACAAGTCCATCACTCTGTAGGACTAGCATGCCACAGCTGCAGCAAAGTGATAGTGAATATGGGTTTCTGCCTATTTTTCAGCATTTACCTTAGTGGCAGGAGCAAAGAATTTGGGAGGGGGGTGAGGAGGTACCTGCTGGACACTGTGTGTGCTGTTTCACTAATGGTTGGTTGTGTTAGCTTGGTGCAGGATACTGACCAGTGAATGTTGTGATGCCTTCTTTGTGCCCTCACCAATAAAGAAGCGATTGTTCAGAGTGTGGGAGAATACACAGTTCTCTGCACAGTGTTAACCCAAAGGCAGAGTTGTGGCTTTCTGGCTCTCTGCCCACCAAAGCTTCATCTACAGCGGAAGCTGCTGTGGGTGGCAGGGGAATACTGCATTCTTATTTGCTGATGGGTCAAGCAAAGTCCAACCCACCTTTGCAGACATGTGCCACCAAAATATTATCAGGAGTTGCTATGGTCTCCGGAGAAGCTGCAGTATGGGGAACATACACATGGGCTGGTGCAGCCACAGGGGCTGCTTTGCTGGAGCAATTAGGGCTCAGGCATCATCCACCAATGCAGATGTTATGGTATGGTAAACTACTCTTCCAGAGGAGCTGAGACTGCCCTATAAGTGGCTGCAGCCAGACTGGCATCCTGGGAGAGACCAGCAGACCAAGGAGTGCTTAGTTGGAGCAGCTTCTTCTCATTTGCAAGACTATCCTGCAGAAATTATGTCCAACAAGTTCTCTAGGGCTACAGTATCTTATGAGAGAAGGTTTAGCCTAGAGAAATGGCCATCACTGGCCACACTTTGCTACAGATGCTCTTGTGCCAAACCCACTGGGCACCACATAGTCTGGCTTGCTGCTCCACCTCTTTGCTTTTCTTCTGGGGGGCTCCATCTCAGAGAGATGTAGGTCAGCAATCCCTCAGTGCAGTCAGCCCAGGATGGAGAAGCTGTGCTTCTGGCCAAGTAGAGTTTCACTGGCTGGTGAGGAGCAGTGAGAAGTGTGTGAATCCCATGGAGGTTGGACTGGCCTCTTCTCCTTGGGTAATCTGCAGCTTGTTTAAGGTGTGAATAATGCACTTAAGTTTTTGGACTTTTCATTAGCCCGAGGCAAGCAAGGACAGTTCTACTGCAGAAGCAGTGGCAGAAATATATTCAGTTGGTGCTGGAGTCTCTGTCCAGGGAATTGCTAACTTGCTACTGGCTCAATAACTCTGGGAATGATTGGCTAGTGGGCCAGTCCTGGAGAACCTTCCTAGTGAGAATATAGGAGAACAGGCCCTTACATAACAATGTGGCCACTTTCTGAAGGGCTGTTGCATTATTCTGAGTGTCCATTGCAGTTTCTAGTCATCTCCAACTTTCCAGTATCTGAAGTCATCACCAGTAAATGCTGCAAAACAGCAACAATGGCAGCATGCCCTTTTCTCTGGGAGCCCTATCCCAGAGAGGTTAGACCTTTTTCCGGCACAAAAGCACATATAGGAGGTAGCTGAAAATCTCAGTTGAAAGATCTTACCCAGTGAGTATAACATAATTGCGGACCCACTTGTAAAACAATCTAGCCACATTTCTGTAGGATAGCTCTGCTGGGCAGAGGTACCACTTCCATCCTCAGTTTATTTTGATCTTCAAAAGCCAGAAGGCTGGAACAGCTAAGTCACACAAACAGCAAAAAGGGCAGCTCACTCCTCCCTCCAGGAACTATATCCCAAAGACATTCCAAAATTCCATTAATCAAATAGCACCAGTGGTGGTACATGGACACCGTAGTTGGAAAGCACTTCCCAGTGAGGAGGAATGAGATTGCAGACCTGCTTTAATAGGCAATCTGGACATGTCTTTTTACAGCACCTGTACTGTGCTAGGAGATTCTTTCTGTCCCGTCGGCTTGAGCTCTTCGAAGCCTGAAGGCTGGAATGGCTAACTTGCCAAAGCAGCAAAGATGGTGGCCCACTCCTCTTTCTGGTAGCTCCATCATGTGGAGGCGAAATACTGTTTTCAGTGCTTGGCTGGAATTATAAGCCAGGAGATCTTACCCTGTGAGGAATTGTGGAAATGATTCCTACAGACCATCACTGCTCAGCCCCCTGGATTCTGCCTGTTTCCTATGGGAGTGTACAAGGATGTAACCTCCTGCTTTGCTGGAGGTGCAGCTAATTTTTCTTGGAAGCCTGGAAAGCCAGATTATCTAAGGCTCTTGAATCTCTGCACTGGCCTGGGTTGCTGCACTACTGTGACTCCATGTAGCACTGTTTGTTAAACAGAAGGCCATAATGAAGTGGGTTCACGAGGGTATCTCCTTACCTGAGGGTTGCAAAGATCAGTGATAGAATCATGGGTTGTCAGGGTCACACATTCAATTACTGATTTACTGGGTGGAAAGTTTCCCTTAGCTTCATATTTTTCCCAGATGGCCCATTATTCTACCTTGGTTTACTTCATTCTCCAATAGATAAGTCATTTCTTTGATTGTTCCCAATGTTAGTACCTGGATGTTTCAGTTGAAGCTGCTGTATTTATGCATATTTTGCATTTCTCTCTGTGAGAACTACACAGTCCAGCAGATTCTAGCTGGCAATCTTGATTACTTTCCTCTAAAAGAAACCTACTTTTTTATTTTAAAAGAAATTAAGCCAGACCAGTGGCTCACGCCTGTGATTCCAGTGCTTTGGGACACTGAGGGGATCATATCAAGAGGTCAAGAGATCAAGACCATCTTCTCCAACACGGCAAAACCCCATCTCTACTAAAAATACAAAAAATTAGCTGGCTGTAGTGGTGAGCACCTGTGGTCCCAGCTACATGTGAGGGTGAGGCAGGAAGATCACTTGAACCTGGGAGGTGAAGGTTGCAGTTAGCCAAGATCACACCTCTGCACTCTAGCCTGGTGAGAGTGAGACTCCATCTCAAACAAAAACAAAAAATAAAATGTAATATCACTTTCAAAAGCAAGTATTGATGTAATTTAACTCCTACATTTGATGCTTTCTTCATTTCATGTGTTTATGTGAAAGAACATGGTCAATTGTTGCTGTACCAGAGTTATGAGAGGTTCTTCTATATTAGATAGACAGATTTACATTCTTTTCCATGGAAGGTTAAGAAACCTGAAATCTAATGTAAATGAAGAAAATCTAAGTAGAAAGGCCACTTAGTGGTTGGTTTGCAGCAGTATTTTTGTTTTGTTTTGTTTTGTTTTTGTTTTTGTTTTTTTGGAGTTGGAGTTTCACTTTTGTTGCCCAGGCTGGAGTGCAATGGCCCAATCTTCACTCATTACAACCTCCAACTGCCATATTCAAGCACTTCTCCTGCCTCAGCCTCTTGAGTATCTGGGATTACAGGCATGCACCACCACACCTGGCTAATTTTGTATTTTTGGTAGACATGGGGTTTCTCCACATTGGTCAGGCTGATCTGGAACTCCCAAACTCAGGTGATCTGCCTGCCTCAGCCTCCCAAAGTGCTGGGATTACAGGCATGAGCCACTGCATCTGGCCATGTTAACGGCGCATTATATGTGACAGGATGATAGGAGTGTTTTAAGTGATCAGGATAGTATTCTGCACAGTAAGAGAAACCATATGAATTTTAGAAGAAAATTCCTTTACCATTTGCAAATTAACATAATCAAAATACAGTGAATTTAAAAATGTCTTTTTAATGACAATGTGTGAACTTAACTTGTTTTAATAAACCAAAATTGTTGTTTTTGTGTTATGGCTATTTTACATTCCATGTGTATTTTGCCACTGATGTTAACTTTTCATATCTTACTCAAGGTTGTAGGTAACAGATGGTAACAATATACTATCAGGTGACAGTGAAATAACATCTCTAGTGGTTACTTTGTTAGTGGTCTTTAACTGAAAATAATTTTGGGAATATGGTTTCTACCACTTACATTTTTGTTTTTCTTGTAACTACAGATTATTATGATGGTTGCAATGAAGATTTTGAGTATAATGGAACTATATGTTTCAGAATTCTGACCAGCTATTTATAAAATTTTATCCTGCTTTTTTTGAAAACATGACTTCTCTGGTCTGCTAAACATATACAGACTTTCAGTTTTGGTTTCCGTGGTTTTAAATGTACAGACATATCACTGTAAAATAAAATTTAGGTGTAACAGATTTAGAGAGAATAATCATATTTGTTTACAGTCATGTGCCTACTTTGAGAAGAAAAGAAAAATATTAGAATGAAACAGGTAATTATACAAACATTGATAAGTCACCAGCAAACCAGAATCTTTGAAGAATTTGAAAGCAAATTTATTATCTCTGCTTTGTATTAAATGTATTTATCTAATATGTCATTGTTCCTGGCTTTGAAGCATCTTATGCAAATTCTTTTTTATATCTGTTCATTTGTGGCTAACTTTAAACATAATACACAATTTTGTTTTTGTCCAGTTTTGTAAAACATTATTTGTATAATTTCCTCACAGATTATGAAAGTGGCTTTGGTGAAATATAATGGTGTTCACAAAATAATTTTCACATGTGAGTAATTTCACAGTATGTGCATTATTGAATGTTATTTATTTAGTATATTTTATATTTTGTTTCAATTAGAAAATGCAATTAATCCAATTTTTGTTTAGTTATCATTCATTTTACTTCATAAAATTGATATAATTGAGCTTATTAAATGTATAGGGCCAATTTATTCAAGTAAATAGTTGAACGTTTAATAAGTCATGAGGTCTTTTTGGCATGTAATGAAGTAAAAAAGACAAAACCGGCTATGTAATAGAAGCTACAGGATTAGAAAAAATATTCTTTTTAAGATTAGCCTATTGTCTCCAGTGAAAAATTGAAAATATCTATAATAAATAAATGACATGAATTTTTCTCAAAAAGAGATCATAATTGTATGAAAACCTTGTAAAATTATTGGATATTGTGTTACATTTAAACATCTATGGAGGAAGGCAGAGTGTTAGTCTATGCAGTCAAACCTGGAATGGCTGACACATGTTAAGGGTATTCATCACAGGTATTGAAAATTAATATGCCCTGATATCTTTTCATTTAGATTAATAAAATATGGTTTTAGTCTTCCTCCTCTATATTCTGGCTTGGACAGAATTATCACGCCATTTTTTTACATTCCATTTTAGTTTTTTTTTTGTTTTTTTTCTTTGAGATGGAATCTCACTCTGATGCCCAGGCTGTAGTGCAGGGGCACGATCTTAGCTCACTGCTACCTCTGTCTCCTGGGTTAAATCTATTCTTTTGACTCAGTATACCGAGTTGCTGAGAATACAGGCACCCTCCACCAAGCCTGGCTAATTTGTAGTACTTTTAGTAGAGATAGTGTTTCACCATGTTAGGCATGATGGTCTTGATCTCCTGACCGTGTGATCCACCCACGTGGGCGTGCCAAAATGCTAGGTTTACAGGCATGAGCCACCATGCCCAGCCTTATTTCTAGATTTTGAAGAAGCTCATCCTCAACTTAATGTCTCTGAGGATAGAAATACTGTGTGATATGGAAAAACAAAACCAAATATTTCTTATAACCTAAGGTGTCTTTATTTCTGCCCTGCTGTCCTGGACTTTCAGAAGTGTAGCTCTGGCAGACATTACTGAAAGGTCGATGTGGGAAACAAGCTTAAATGAAAATGGGGTGTGTGTGAAAACTGTCTTTTTAGGAACTGGCAGGATTAGCCTTCTGTTCTGGGTAGATTTCGGGCAATCAGATGATATATAAATAGAGGTTACATTGTACCAGGTCGTAAGAAAAGCTGGATTCTGCCACTAGTAAAACTCTGTAAGAGTGGTATTTTTTGGCCTATGAATTGGATAAATTTTTAAATATAATCGACATGTTTGTTCTGAATGTTTTCAATAATTCTTTAACAAGAGCTCTTTGCTTTATTTCTATACTGACGCAGATTCTGAGCACCTTTAAATCTGTTCATTATCAGATAATGAAAGATAAAGAATAAGTAAATGAATCTGTTTCAGTTTTTGTTGTTAATTTAGCCAGTAAATATAATCTCATTTCTATAATCTTTAAGTTCTACTAATGAAGGCCAGAATAGATTTTTTTCTCCTAAACTTTTAGCAACTATAAAAGCATGTTTATAAAGTCACTTTTATACATACTATAAATATCCGTTGTCAAGTGTGTTGGTTTCTAAGATAAAATATGTGAGAATTATACTACCCAACGTGACCAATACAATGTTTTTAAGTTGCCTATATAAAATCCTATCAATTTTGAATTGTATACCTACCTAATTTTTTTAAGATTGAGAATAAGATGAAAAATAATTTGTACAATTAACATAAACTAAGTTTCCTGAAATTATTTACTCATTTAAGATATCTAATTACATTCGAAATAAATTGCTGTCATTTGTTAGTATTTGTGTACCATATTTTTTAAATATTTTTCCCTAAAACAGGTAACAATGGGAACAAAGAAGAAAACAAAAATTCAGTGATTGTCATAAAAATAAATTTGAAGAAAATAAAAGGTTTATTTGATGACCTAATTAAAATAATGTAAAGGATTAACAACTTTTTTTTACACATTTTTTGACAAAAATAACCCTAACATAGTAATGTGCAGAAAATACTATTAATTATATTCTTCAGACACTCTTACTGACTTTGGCAGTATGAGAATCTCCAGCACAGTCCCAGGATTCCCTAGGAATTTCTTCTAGGACAGCATCCTATGGAAATGGATCAGAAGACCATGTCCGCACGCGTGCACACACTCACACACACACACACACAAATGGATACTCACCCCTTAGAATCCAGTGGTTGCAAGTTGCAGAAAAAGTAGGCCGTCCTTGGAGGTCTAGGAAGGGGCTATGGTCACCATCCCAGAAAAGGGGCCTGGACCTCCAGTGAGCCCTCCTGCCTGCAAGGGCCTCAGAGGGGCCCATGCAGGCCAGCCTAGGTGCTCTGTTCTGTTCCTGGACCTTGAATCTTGCCTCACCTGCTAGCTTTTTTTCACAACAAAATCAGGATGGCAATGCCCAGTGCAGTCCCACTTGAGGAAAGAAATCAAGAGTATCAAGTCCCACACCCATCCTGTAACATTAAGTGACTTATTGATTTCTTAGTCGACAAGTTAGAGCAGATTAATTAGTCAATAAGTTAGTGTTCTCTAACCCTCTAAGATTACAATCTAAAAGGAAAGCTGGGTGGCATCTGCATGAGGCTGTACATTGGAGAAAGGCTAGGTCACCTGGGCTTCAGTGATCATGTTCCCCTAGCCAATCAGTGAAGACATGCGCTTGGCAAGAGCAGACAATAAGGTTGGCAGGCAGCAGACAAGCTGAGCTGTCACGCGGACATAAAGGGGTAGGCATGAGGGGTCCCAGAGTGGGCAAACCCTCTCAGAGCCCTTAACTCAGCCCAGAGATTCTTCAGCCTTTTGAAGCACAGGATGTACCTGGAGGTGCTGGGTGGGCACTGTGCAGTGGCCTGGCAAATGTGGGGTGAGCAGCCAGTCACTGAGGGGATTTCATTGTCCATTTTTTGATGAGCAAACTGAATCCCCAAAGCCACAATTCAGGAGGGGCAAAAGCACTGGCCTGCGGCATTGCCATTTTTCTTCACTGGCACCCATAAGTTTCAGACTTCCCTGGGCTTGCCTTGAGGAAGAAGATGCCTCTTCCTTGAGAGTCTAGGCACAAAAGCAACCAGTTATCTGCGGCAAAGCCATCCACAGCCCCTTTTGTGGGCTCACGTGGGCCTCCTTAATCCACTGGCCTGTGAAACCCAACTGGAATTCCAGAGTCCAGAGTTCACATTTGGTTCTAGAACCAAAATTTTAGTACTCAGGCCAGAGCAGAATTGGACCTGTTAATTCCAAGACACAAGGCTCAAATCAGAGAACAGATTTGACTGTTCAGCTGCACCTAGGCGGTGTGTCTACTGTTCCAAGCAGATCCCATTTTCCTCCTGCCTCCAATTATTTCACCTGCAAGTTGTTATTTGTACCAACTCTTTCTCTACCCTGCATATTCTATGACTTTTTGAAATTTCTGTGAAGATCGCACCAGCTAAGCATTAAGGGTCACAGTGCTCTAGCCTACTCAGGCTGTGCCGGGAAGAGAGATCTCTCAACCTTTCTTGACACCTAAGAGTCATGAATAAATAGTACCAACTCTATGAGGAGGGCTGTCACATATTCAGACCCTTTTCTGGTCTCCATACTAAAATACTCTTTTCTGGTCTCCTTATCAAAAGGTACATTAGAATGACAAGGAAAATAAGACACCAAGCTGGCAGTTCTGCCTTTTAAAGGGCAGCCTCAGCCTGGTCACAGTGAACCACAATTTCAGGGTCTTGTTCAGCATGTCATGCCTTGGAAAATAGTGGAACTGGGGCCCCAGAATGTCGTGGCCCAGTGAATATGGAGAAGGTCACCTCAGCAGCCTGTATACAGCCAGTCACACCCATAACAGAAACAGACTCTACCAACTCCACTGCCTAAACCAGCCTATATGATGGATGAAACTGACAGTGTTATCTTGACTTGGGCATACCTGGTTATTGACCCTCTATAAATAGATGCTTCTGAGTGTTCAGAGTTCCAAATCTAAAAAACCTTGTCATGTTCAACCTGGAGATTACTCTTTATCTATGAGGAATGTCTGAGCCCCTGTGCTGTCCCAACATGTGGCGTAGGAATACAGGTCACACAAGGAATTGAGGCTATTCCATTTTTGTTCAATGAGGGCTGACAGGTGAAAGCTTGTTCAGAAAAAAAAGTGCTAAATAAAAAGGCTGTACAAACTGCATGTTTTTTGCAAGCAGGCATGGTTATTCAGCTAGGCCCACTGACACTGTGCTTTCTGCTCTCTGTGGAAGTTTCCACTGAAAGTCTATATCTCATTTACTGGTTCTGAGTCTCTTCTTTCACAGCTTGATCCTTGTGCCATTTCAATGGGTGTCGAGTTTGACACGACTTACCCCATAGTGAAGAAGGATTTCAGACTCTGCTCAATGTGCTTCAAAGCTCACCAAGGCATCACCTCTAGAAGGATTAATTTATTCCTTTTACCACTCTCATCAAGGCCTCTATTTTAAATGTACAATCAGTGGAATACAAAGAAAGACCAGTAAGAAACATATCGTGGTCAGAAGCAAGATTAATGCCAAAATGGGCTGTGACTGCTTGCAAAGTAAAACGTAGCATTTTTTCTTTATCCTCTGGGCAGCCCTCAACTTCTTTCATCACTTTTTGGCTTCAGCAATGGTTTTTAAGCTCCATTCTGCCTCTGGAGGAACCATAAGCCATGGTTGGTAAACATCTTTACTTAATCCTGATGCAAGAAAGCTTTCTCCTGACAAATATGACCTCTGTGATTATGAGCTTCTAGGAAATCTAGACAATGCCCTACCTTAAAACTTATGAAAGGGAGATGAGTAGGTCTGAGGGAAAAAATTTCCCTCAATTTCCTTTGGCAACTTCAAAAAATTGTGATGGTAGATGAGTGTACAGAAGAGGACAGCATAGTATAATTCCTCATCATGTCAGTTTACAGCCAAGCGTTTTTAATCCCAGCTGTGAGAGCTCCAAATAAACACCAGAAGTTAACTCACTGCATCTATCAATGACTAATTGAACATTTTGTATATCACACTGAGGAGTCCTCATTGAGGGTTTTCCCATTGAATACACAGAGATAAAGACTGGAAAAGGTAAAATAGCAACTCCATGAAATCCTTAGATAAAATGTAGAAACGTTCATCTCCTCATATCATTAGCATTTTTTGCATATATTTGCATGTTTATCTACCCATAAAGCAGATATTTTCTTTTCTTTTTTTTTTTTTAAGACAGAGTCTCACTCTGTCACCCATGCTGGAGTGCAGTGGTTTGATTTCAGCTCACTACAAGCTCCGACTCCCGGGTTCAGGCCATTCTCCTGCCTCAGCCTCCCCAGTAGCTGGGACTACAGGTGCCCGCCACTGCGACCGGCTAATTTTTTGTATTTTTAGTAGAGACGGGGTTTCACTGTGTTAGCCTGGATGGCCTAGATCTCCTGACCTCGTGATCCACCCACCTCGGGCTCCCAAAGTGCTGGGATTACAGGCGTAAGCCACCGTGCCAATAAATCAGTTATATGTCAAGTTAATATAAAAAAAAATTTTAACCAGGCATGATGGCTCACACCTGTAATCCCAGCACTTTCAGAGGCTGAGGAGGGTGGATCTCTTGAGGTCAAGAGTTCAAAACCAGCCTGGCAAATATGGTGAAACACGGTCTCTACTAAAAATACAAAAAAAGAAAAAAAAATGATGGGCACTTGTAATCTCAGCTACTTGGGAGGCTGTGGCAGGAGAATCACTTGAAACCATGAGGCAGAGGCTGCATTGAGCACTGATCATGTCCCTGCACTCCAGCCTGAGTGACAGAGCAAGATTTTCTCTCAAAAAAAAAAAATATTTAAACGTAGAGACACACATATGGTCTAGACATGCCCTGGTGGAGTAGAGTGGGTATGATCCTGTTCTGGGAAAGGAGAAAGAACAGTCAAGGCCTTGGATTATTTTTGGGTATCCACTGGGACACTAATGAAGAGGCAGTCAGGGCCTCAGCCTAGCAACACTGAGGCTTGCAGGGGGTTTCTGAAAGCAGCAAAAATATAGTTGGTCTATAAGTTGGATTGAAGACTTCTGGGGTAGAGTAACTGAGAGAGAGCGTCAGCAAACATAAGCCTTGGTGACTATGGCTGGGCCAATCTAAAATATCTTATCTCTTCTGTTTTATGAAGCAGAACATAGAAAGGCAAATTAAAAAGAAAAATCAAGAGAAATAAAATGTAAAAATAAATTTAAAGAAAGCGAAAAATAGTAAAGACAAATAAAATAAACCAAAATAGAGAAAAAGAGAGAAATGCAATTAAGATAAGTGAAAATAAAATGAAGATAAACAATAAATGCAAAAAAATAAAAGAAACAAACACGAATGAAATAATTTGCAATAAAAAATTTCAGAATAGGGAGAAAAAATAAAAAAGGAATATGGGTAAAAAATAAGGTAATATGAAGGAATATGACAAGAAATAAATAAAAGAAAAAATATAAAATTGAATAAACTGCTAAAAACAAGATACAAGTTGAAATACATTTGAAATGTAGAGAATGTAATGAGAAAAAAGAAAAACAGAAATAAAAGTAAATTAAATTGATAGATAAAATAAAAAATCGAGAGAAACAAAATAAAGACAATGCACAAAAATAAAAAGTTAAATAAAGAAATAAGACATCAGGTTAATTTACAAAACATTTCACCCAACAATAGCATAATACATAATAATTCTAATTGTATATGACACATTTTCTAAGAGAGACAAACTTCTAAGGTAGCATGCTAGTTTTAGCATATTTAAACTGATGGTAATCACGAAAGTATTGTTTCTGACTACAATAAAATACAACTGGAAGTTAAAACAAAACCATCATGTTTGCATATATTTGAAAACTGGACATATTCTTGAGCATACTATTTTTCAAAGAGTTAGAACATGCAAGTTTTTTAGATGTTAATATTATACTAGGTGATCTATGGATGAATGAGATCTCTTTTAAAAAGCTGATAGTTTTTGCAGAAGTACTACATTATTCTAAAATATTTGAGTCAATATTTACCTGTGTAACTCAGGCTGCAGTATAATGTCATAATCATGACTTACTGTATCTTTGACCTCCAAAGCTCAGTTGATCTTCCTACCTCAGCCTTACAAGTGCTGAAACTGCAGGTGCATGACAGCATGCTCAGAAAGTTTTTGTATATTTTTTTTAGAGACAGGTTTCACCATATTTCCCAGGCTGGTCTCAAACTCCTAGGCCCAAGCAACCCACCTACCTTGGCTTGGCTTCCGAAAGTTCTGGGGTTACAGGAGTGAGCCAACACATATTGCCCTATAATTTCCATAAACACTCAAAAAACCACAAGTAACCAAACGACCTGTAAAAATATAAATAAACTCAGAGGAATAATTGTTTTGTATTTCAAAACATAATTCAAAGTTACATTAATCAAAACAGTGTGGTGCTGGCATAAAGACAGAAAAATAAATGTTGAAACTGATAAGAGAAGCCAAAAATAAATCCACAGGCTTATACTCAGCTTATCATAAATGAGGGTTCCCAATCCTCATGTTGCAGAACTTTCTCCTTACTTCAGCAAAATTGGGTTCTTCTCACATGACCAAGAAAGATTAGGCCCAGGGATACCCTGAAGGATGAAGGGTAGAGTTGATTGGATAAAAAGAAGAAAAGAAAAACTGTCAACGGAGTCAGTGGGAGTCCTGTTTACAGGTCCCACCTCCTGGGTAGATTAACACTAAACCATCACATAAGAACTGCAGAGGCCAGTCTCCTTCTCCCCGCACAAGGAGTGAACTTTCCATGGCTCCAATCACTTCCCCCAGGGTGGACATGGGTATTACTCAGAGAGAATTGGTTGAAAAAAGGTAGGCTTCATCTGGGAGAAGCAGTCTGATTTTTCAGTCTCTATGCTGTTTTAGGCTTGAAGATGGGGTTTCACCCAGGACTGTTGGCTGTTTTCTAACTCTGTTATTTCCCCATATAAAGAAGTACATCTAACTGCCTTTAGAATAAGGAGAAGGGTCAGGACAAACACCACTTTTAAGAGCTTCCTGTTGACAGGGGGCACTGTTTTGGAAAACTGACAGTCAGATTTTCCTAAGAGGCCTATCTAAGTGTCTCCAGTGAAAGGGGACTTGTCTGAGGCTCTGGTGGCATGAATTTGGTAACCTAAATGTGAGAAGAATCAAACTAGGTTATTAAAAATCATGTGCTAAAATAAAACAAGGGGAAGGTGGCAAGGACAGCTCAAAAATTCCAAGGTATTTTTCCAGTTTGCATAGGAAGGAGGAGGACAAAAGCACAACTTGAAAATTTTCTTTCACCCTTTTGCCAGCATGTCTGGCTTCTGTGTTTTTTGACCTGAGTCCAGTCCTAAGCTAAGCCAACCAGTCTAAGGTTGGAGAATGCATCTGAGGTGACTGTCCCATAGTATGAAGACATGATTACCTGTCTGTGAAAAGAGGACAGAGGAGAAAACGAGGTAAAATGTAAGCATTTTTTTCAAAGGAGACCCAAATTTCCGGATTCATTTAAAAGGAATACAGACTGAAAATGAATGGCTACTCATCTAGAAGGAGAGTGAAGACCATTTATCCCTGATTCCTTTACCTTTCTAGAAAATATCCAGTGTATGTTGAGGGACAGAAGAAAGAATGTTGTCTTTCCCCCTTGCATCCTTGTATCCCCGAGTCCCAGGGATTGTGATAGTGTGCAACCCATGGATGTCAAAGCAGCTTTCACTCATGTTTACAGGGAGACCTGTTGTGGGGGGAAATATCTGCTCTTACTTACATATGTCGTATCTTCCCTGCTCTCAGTAGTTCTGGAGTTCACTAGACTTCATTTATGCAACAGATACTATCATGACCTTTATCCGTGAAATGGGAGGCTCGGCTTAATCCACTGGAATTAGTCATGCTCACTTCCACGGTGAATTTTAACCTCCATAATCATCTGCCTCTGGATTTCTCAGATCCAGTGTTCCTTCTTAGGGCTTCAACCTGAGGCTTGCAATTGAGGTTGGGACAAAAATGTTTCTCAGGGGATTGCATGGACTCCTTATTAGTAGATGAATGCTAAGATAAAGCTGTGGAATTCAGTCCTCTTTCCACAAGGAAGAGAAAAAAATGCTTGTGACAAAACCAGATAACTAGTGGCAATAGTTTAAGCTTGCTAAGATTTGGGAAGGGGGGCACCCTATTTATTTTCATCACTCTGAAAAATTTGCAGGATAATTGCCCAGAACTAGAATATTAAACTAGATTTTTCATTACTCATCCCTTTTTGTTTCTTCTGAGTTGCAGCTGAAGACTGCCAGTTTTTTCATAGGAATAAGCATGGTTGGTCTAAAATGTAGGCAAAAATTCAAACCTCATGGTTTTGGAATTTAATGACAAATGTATAATAAGTATTGATACATAATCTTTCCCTATCCAGTCCTCTAATTTAAAAAAAAAAACATGAAGACCCGCCAGTAACACTATTTGATTTGTTTATTCATTTGTCATATTTTGCATTAGCTCTGCTGAAGTACATATAATCTATACCTAATTTGTTCCGCTGTTTTTAATTACAAAGTTATGTAAAATTTTCCAAATACTTTTTGTTTATCTAGAATAATCAATAAGTATGTGTAGCAGTAAACTTAATTAAAAAGAGAAACACTCTCTACACTATAAATTATAAAACATTGTTGAAAAAAGTAAAAAAAAAAAAAGAGATATTTTTGCCCATGAGATAAAAAATATTGCCAAAATGGCTATGCTACACAAGGAAATCTGCAGATTCAGTGCAAACTCTATAAAAACACCAAGAACGTTTTTGAACAAAAATGAAATAAAGAGGCTTAAAATTTATGGGGAACCAAGAAAATACTCCCCAAATAGCTGTGAAAAAAGAACAAATCTGAAAATATCAAACTACCTGACTCCAAACCAAACTGCAAAGCTATAACAAGCAAAACAGCATGATACTGGCATAGAAAACAGACACATAGACCAAAGTATCCAATGATCCCAGTAACAAAATTCATAAACCTAGAGCCAAGTAATTTTTAAGTTGTTTAGAACATGCATTTAAGTAAAGTCAATCTTTTCTAGAAGATTGAAATGCAAAATCAAACTTATAAAACTATTTGAATAAAACATAGAGATATTCTTTACTAAATAGTACAGGAAAAAAAATTTAAATAGGATCTCAAAAGCACAGGCAAGAAAAGCAAAAGCAGACAAATAAAATTAACAGAATCTAAAAAAAAAATTTACATAGCAAAAATAAATTAACAGGGTGAAAGAACAACTTACAGTATGGGAGAATATATTTGCAAAATATACATATCACAATGGAAAAACATAGAGAATATATAAGAAATGTGACAGCAAAAATAACACACAGTTTAGTAATAGGCAAGATACACTGTGTGACAGTTCTCCAAAGAAGACATACAAATGGCCAAGTACATGTAAAGATGCTCAACATTATTATTAGAAAAATGCAAATTGAAGCTACAATAAGACACCAAATGACTCCAGTTAAAATGGCTACAATTATAAATAATACATGCCTGGCCCTTTCAACAGGAGGCATTGCGACATATCTCTGTGCCTATCAGTTAAGTGATATACTCTCCTCTTCTGCCTGGACACTACCCACAAGGGTTATTGTGCCATACAGCTGGGCATAGCCCCAAAGTTATGTGATTTTTCTGCCAGGAGCCTGCCTACAAGGAGAATATGAGAACATTTCTGCCTCAGCATTTAGGTTATGTGGCTGCCATGCCTGTTTCATTACTGCAGAGTAAATTTTGACAAATAACTAGGCACAGCTCAATATTTTGACAAATAACTAGGCATGATAATGACTCATATGTGGACCTCCCAAATAGGAGTAAGTGTGACTCTTGTAACTTGCTTTAGCAATGCAAGTGATGTCTTACATCTCCTTCTGGTAAAAGGGTCACAGAAGATTATAACACCCTCAGACATTTTACAGCCCTTGGCTTGCACAGAAAATGCCATAACAAAACCCAACTGAAAGATGAAATTGTGAGTCTCATATTCACACGCAGCAGACAGAAAGTACTGTCAGCATCTCATGTATATGAAGCCTACTGTGAAAAATGAAAACAGGACATGTATGTTATTGTAAATCTCATCTCTGCAATATTCTCCCAGTGTGAATGTCATACACATCTTTGCCAAGCATCTGTGTGATTTGACTCTCCAGAGAGGTTCCAGCACATATATGGGATTGTGATCTCTACCTGAGCCAACATCTAGGTGATGTGATTCTCCTGCCTGGACCTTTTTTTCAGTAAGGATTGTGACATATCACTGGATCTAACATTCAGGTGATGTTACATTGTTGCCTGGACCATATTCACAGGCATCATTGTGACATATAACTGTGTCCACCACTTAGGTGATGTAACTCCCCTCTCTGGAATGGACCCTGAACCTAGAGGATGGTAGTGACATATTGGCAGGCCAGAGCATACAGGTGATGGTACTCTTTTGCCACGGATATATTTCAAGGAGTTCATTGTGATGTATCTCTGGGCCTGTCACCTAAGTGATGTGACTGAATGCTTGGGCCTCACCTACATAGATCATGGTGACATAAAAGTTAGACCTGCATCAAGGTGATGTAACTCTTTCAATCTAGTACTGTCCTAGGGAAACTTGTGACATATCTCAGCACCCGGCACCCAGGTGATGTGGCTCTTCTGCCTGATTTCTCCCCATGTGTTATATTGTGATGTATACATAAAGAAGCACCTACATGATATGACCCACATTTTCTGCCTGAGTCCTGCCTACTGGGGACACTGGGACATATCTCTGAGCCCATGACCTAAGTGACATGACTCTCTTCCCCTGCCTGGGCTTTTAAAAGAGTGGGATTATGACATATTGCTGAGCCCAGCATTTAGGTTATGTGACTCTACTCTTTTTTCTGAACCATGCCCACAAAGGGAAATTTTGATCTATTGCACCCAGATGATGTTACTCTTCTGCCAGAATCCTGAATAAAGAGATAATTATTGCATAGTGGTAAGTCCAGCACCATGGTGATGCTACTGTCCTGCCTGTGCCAGAGCCACAAAGGGTATTTTGACACATCTTTGGCTTGTTCTGTAAGTGTTTTGGCTCTCCTCTCTTCAATATGTTTTTCCACATGTGGAGTTGTGTCACATAGCTGGGTCCAGTGCCCAGTTAATGTGGCCATCTTTCCTAGATTCTGTGTAGAGAGAATATTGTGACATGATATTTGCCACATCAACTAAGTAATGTTACCCTTTTTTTTCTAATTTTTGCCTGCAAATAGGATTATGGTATATATCTTGCTTCAGTTCACAGGCATGATGATCAAACTTATATTGGGATTCAGCCAATGGAAGATATTTTGCCTCTCATCACTAGGCTTATGACAATAGAAAAAATTCTGGGTTGAATATTTGTACAAAACTCACAGAAGTTTACAACACAAACTCCTGTGGTATAAACTTTATGGGTGGTACAGAGCATTTTATAACAAGGCCCAGCAAAATGTTAAAATTGTGACTCTCAGTTTCACACCCAGGTGAAAGTAAAAGTTGTCACCATACCACATTTACTAAGTACACAATGGAGTTACTGAGTCTAACATGAGAAAACAGTACAAAAATGGAATTGTGACTCTCACAGGTGGACCTGGCCACAGGTGTGATCGCGACTCATTTTTGGGCCCAGCTCACAGGCATAAAAATGGTTCTCATTCCTGAATGTAGCCTAAATTAGAAATGTTGACTATCATACCTGAATTTAAGGCAATATATAAGATTGTGAGTCCGTATGAGGCTATGGGCCTCAGAGAAGTTTGCAAATATAATGCAGGCCATATGAAGCCCTTGGATGTTGTAGAGGGTGTCATTCGGTGACCCAACACACACATGACAATGTGACTTTGTTACAGTCACCAAGCTAACAGTTAAAGATGTCACCCTCAAACATGAGGAGATTGTGTCATATCACTGCGCCGAGTACCCAGGTGTTAAAACTTTTGCTTAAATTGTTTCCCATGTGTGTATTTTGACATATCATTGCATAAGGTTCATAACAGTGTGACTCTTTTGCCCGGACCCTGACAGCAAAGGATATTATCACATTTCTCTGAATCTATCAGCTAGGTAATTTGCCTATTTTTCCTGTACTTTTTCCCCAAGGCACATTGTGACATCAGTGGTCATAGCATCTAGGAAATGTGACTCTCATCTCTTGCCTAGGTTCTGCCCACAAAAGGAATTGTGACATACTACTGAGTGCAAAACCTAGGTAATGTAACTATCCTCTTTATTCTGGAGTCAGCCAATAGAGGAAATTATTACATATTGCTGAGCTAGGCACCTAGGAGGTGTGACTCTCCTCTTTTTCTTCAACCATGTCTACAGTCGACATGGTGTCATATTCATTGAGGCTGTTCTCAGTGGACATGACTCTTCTGACTTGGCCTGCCTGCAAAGGAGATTATAATGAATTCTGTGCTTGGAATCCAAGTAAGGCAATTATGATGCCTTGTCTCTGACCACAGGTGAAATTTTAACATATACCTGGGTTCAGCTTACATACACAAATATAACTATCATATCTTTACCCAGAAGGGAGAGATATTTCGACTCTCATGGTCAGTCTCATGACCATAAGTAAAGAAATTAGTCTCCTAATTGCATAAAGTTCACAAAGGTTTATGACACTCAGGCATATCATATAAAGCCTGAGTGGTACAAAAACTGTCATAATAGGGAACAGTAACCAGGTGTGATTGTGACTCTTGAATGCACACCTAGCTGACACAATTGTCATTCCCTCACAAAAATGTGGTCTACAAATAAGGTACTAAATGTTACAAAAAAGATCAGTTGAAGGTTGAAATTGCTTCTCTCACACAGAAATCTGACCCACAGGTGGTTTGGTGATACATGATTCAGCATAACTGTGAGGCTGTGACTCCCCTACTGGAACAGAATCTTCAAGTGGGACTGGGCATCTTATACATGGATCTTGCCCATTGTTGAGATTGGGACTCCTCTGCTTTGACAAAACTCACAGGAGGTGTTGACTCCTCCCGTACATACATGAAGCCCAGGACTTCCGTGACTGTGAAACATTTCTGAATATTTCCTAGTGTGTGATTAGGACATAAAAGTTAGCCCAGCTCCTGAATAATTTGACTCTCTTCTTTAAGCCATGACCACAGATGAAATTGTGATATGCATGAACCATACACCTAAGCATAGGTGTCTGGGCCTACATACAAAGGGCACTTTTACATGTCGCTGGGAAGAGCTCCCAGGTGATGTGGATTATTTGCCTAATCACTGCCTATAAAAAGCACTGTGGCTTATATCTGGGCTCATCACATAAGTGATGTTACTCAATTCTACTGCCTTGGCCCTGCATTAACGGTGTATTGTGACACATAACGGGGTACTGCTCCCAAGTGATGGGACTCTCCATTTTGGTTTCTGCCATCAGAAAGCTTTGTAACATGTAACTTGGCTCAGCACCTAGATGATGTTTCTCCTCTCTTGCCCTGCCCTGACCACAGGGGAGACTGTGACACGTTGCTAAATCCAGCGCCAAGTTAAGGTCACTTTCAGACTTTGGTCCTGCACATAGTGGCCATTGTGACATATATCTATACCAATTGTCTAGGTGAAGTGAGCCTCCTCTCCTTTCTAAGCCAAGCCCAAAAGGGAAATTTTGATATATCATTTAAACCAGCATCCAGGTGATTTGACACTTCTTCCAGAATTCTACCCACAGTAAGGATTGTGACATCTCACTGGACCAGTACCCATCCAAGTGATGTGACCCTTTTGCTTGCTGTCTGCCCACAGGGATATTGTGCCATACAACTGAGACCAGATAAGAGTCATGATTAGTCAATCATGACTCTTAAACCTGGAGCCAGGTCATATGCATGATGGTGGCTCCCACTCATGGAAGTTTCCACCAGTGTTATTGTGACATATACTTTTGCCCAGCTCCTGAGTGATATCGCAATCTTGCTTAGGTATAGCCCACAATTGAGATTTGGACATATGTCTCAGCTGAGCACTTTGGTGTTTTGATTCTCCTGTCTTAAAAATATCCTCAGGCGTGTTTGTAACATGTCTCTGGATCCATCATCTAGTTTAACTCAGTCTGCTCTCCTGGCTGGATTCTGCTTCCACTGGGTATTGCAGCATTTTTAAACACTGCATTCAAATTATATGAATATCCTGCCTGGTCCTTTCAACAGGAGACATTATGACTTACCTCTGGACCTATCATTTATGTGGTATGACTCTCCTCTTGTGTGGACCACTGCCCACAAGGGGTGTTGTGCCATACAGTTGGGCATAGCCCCAAAGATATGTGATTTTTCTTCTAGGAATTTGTCAAAAATAATAATATTGGAAGATTTCTGCCTCAGCATTTAGATTATATGGCTCTCATGCCTGTTTCATCACTGCAGTGTAAATTGTGACCTATATCTAAGCACAGCTCACAGGCACGATAATGACTCTCATATGTAGAACCCCCAAAGAGGAGTAATTTTTAATCTCATAACTTGCTTTAGAGTTATTTAAGTGATTATATTTCTTTATGGTAAAAGGACTGCAGAAGATTATAACAGCTTAAGTGATTTTAAAAAGCCTTTGTCTTGTACAGAGGGTGTCATAACAGAATCTATCAGAAAGGTGAAATTGTGAGTCTCATATGAATATCCAGCTGACAGTTGAAGATCGTAACCATCTCATATATGTAAAGCCAACCATCGCTAATAAAAACAGAACATATGTGGTATTGTTAGTCTCATCCTGGGAATTTTCTGCCAGTCTGACTGTGATATAAATCTTTTCTGAGCATCTGTGTGATTTGACTCTCCAGACTGGTTCCAGCCCAGTGATGTTAACTTGAAATCTACCAGGGCCAGTCTCTAGGTGATTTGACCTTTCTGCCTAGGCCCCACTCTCAGTGAGAATCACCTGAGTCATGACCACATAAATTATTGTGACATATCACTGTGTCAACCACTTAGGCGATATAACTCTCCTCAGAATGGGCCCTGTACACAGTTCTGGATGGTGACATATGTTTGAGCCATATGTCACTATCCCCAGCAACCAGATAAGAATGTGACTCTCTATGCACACCTAGTTGATACAACTGTGATTCTCACACATAAACAGGGCCTAGTAATGAGGTACTAAATCTCACACATAAAAGTCGTCAAAGATTGAAATCATTACTCTCATACAGGGATTAGATTCACAGGTGTTTTGGTAACATTTGAAGCATGATTCAGCATGCCTGTGGTGCTGTGACTCCCCTACTGGAACACAATCTTCAAATGCGACTGGAGCTCCTATACATGGATCTTGCCCATCGTTGAGATTTTGACTCCTCTACTTCCACCAAACTCATAGAAAGAGTTGACGACATACATACAGGAAACCAGAAATTATGTGGATTGTGAAACTTATTTGCAAACCTTTCTGAGAGTGTGATTGGGTCAGGTAACTTTTCCCAGTGCATGAATGACTTGACTCTTTTTCTAGGCCCAGACCACAGATAAAATTGTGCCATAAGTATAACAAACACCTTTGCAATACATAACATCTACCATGTTTCTGCCTACAAAGGGCACTTTTATCTATCACTTTTATCATCACCCAGGTGATGTGAATTATCTGCCTAAAACATGGCTACAAAGAGAATTGTTTTATATCTATGTCCATCACATAAGTGATGTGACTCCTCTCTACTCCTTTAGCCCTGCACTTACAATGCATTGTGACACATAACTGCATCCAGGTGATGTGATTCTTTTTGGGGGATTCTGGTAACAGAAAGCATCGAAACATAACCCTTGGCTGAGCACCTAGGTGATGTTGATTCACTTTTCCTGTACCCTAACCTCATGGAGATTGTGACATATTGCTGGTCCCAGCACCAATGTGAGGTCACTCTCCAGCTTTCGTACTGCACAGAACAGACATTGTGACATGAATCTAGGTCAATTGCCTAGGTGAAGTAAGTCTCTTTCTTGCCAAAGTCTTGCCTACAGACAAAGTTTTCATATGTCACTGAAATCAGCATTCAGGTGATGTGACCCTTCAGCCAGTGTCCTGTCCACAAAGTAAATTGTGATATCACACTGGAGCCACAGCCTCGTAGGTTATGTGAATTTTTTGCTTTCCCTCTGTCCAGGTAATATTGTGCCATATACCAGAAACCATAGCAAAAGTCTAATAACAACTCATGAGTGGAGCCAGGACATATGCAGGATGGTGACCTTTATTCTTAAACCTTTCCACAAGTGTAATTGTGTCTTATACCTTTGTCCAGCTCCTAAGGGATTTAATAATTCTGCATTGGTATAGACCACAAATGACAGTTTCATAAGTACCTGAGCCAAGTAACTTGGTGATTTGACTGTGCTATCCTAACAATGTCCTCAAGGGGATTTGTAACATATTTCTAGACCCATCATCTAGGTTACATAACTCTCCTCTCCTGCCTCTACCTGGCTTCCTTTAGTAATTGTAGCATTTCTAAACACTGCATCCAAATGATATGACTCTCTTGCCTGGGCCCTGTCACAGGAAGCATTGTGACATATTTTTGGGCCCGTCATTTTGGTGATATGACTCTCCTCTCCTGCCTGGAGACTGCCCACAGGAAACATTGTGACACAGAGCTGGACTGAGCACACAAATATGTGATATTTGTGACAGAACCCTGCCTTCAAAAAGAATATTGGACTATTTCTGGCCCAGCATTTAGGTGATGTGCCTGTTCTGCCTGTTTCATAACCACAGAGGGAATTAAAACCTATATCTAGGCATGGCTAACAGGAATGATAATGGCCCTCATATGTGGACTCAGGCAATAGAGGCTATTTTGACTTTTATAACTAGATAACTAGTTTTAGGGACATGCCTGATACCCTGGACCATCTTTTACACAAAGGTTGCAAAAGATTACAACACTCACACATATTTTACAGAGTCTTTGGGTTATACAGAAGGAGTCAAAGCAGGGCTCAGCACACAGGTAAAATTGTGAGTCTTGTACACACACCCAGCTCACAGTAAGAACTTTCATTACCTCACATGGATGGAGTCAACTGTCAAAGATGAAAACAAGAAATGATTGGTATTTTAAATCTCACCTTTGGAATTTTCTGACAGTGTGATTGTGATATAAATTATTGCCAAGCACTTGTGTAATCTGACTCTCTAGGCTTGTTTCAGCTCATATATGGGACTGTGATATCTACTTAATGCCGGCCTCAAGGTGGTGTGACTCTCCTGCCAGGGCCCTTCTCTCAGTAAGGATTGTCTTATCACTGGATCTAGCACCCAGGTGATGTAACATTTTTGCCTGTGCCATGCCCACCAAATTACTGTGACATATCCCTGTATTCACCTCATAGGTGATATAACTCTCCTGTCTGGAATGGGCCCTGCAAAGGCCCAAAGGAAATATAGAGACATATTGCAAGTTCAGGCACACAGGCAAGAGAACTATTTTGCCACAGCCATGCACAAAGAAGGGAATTGTGATATATCTCTGGGCCTGCCACCTAGGCTAAGTGGGACTCTTGCTGGGGTCCCATCAACCTGGAGTGTGACATATTTCTAGGCCAGGCACACAGCTGATGGTACTCTTTGGCCAGGGCTATGTTCCATAGAGGATATTGTGACACATCTCTGGGCCTATCACCTAGGAGATGTGAGTCTCTCCCTGGACCCTACCCACAGGGAGCATTGTGATATAAGCAGAGAACCTTCAATTAGTTGATGTAACTCACTTAGCGGAGTGCTATGTGAAGAGATCCTTATGAAATATCTCAGAACCTAGCACTCAAGTGATGTGGACTTTCTGCCTGCATGCTGCTCTCATGTTCCATTGTGACATATTCCTAGGGCAGCATCTAGGTGATATGACTCTCTTCATCTGCCTGAGCCCTGACCATTTGGGACACCTTGAAATATCTCTGAGCCCTTGACCTAAGTGATATGACTCTTTTGCTGCCTGGGCCTTCACAATAGGCGGATTTTGGCATATTGCTAAGCCCAGCACTCAAAATATGTAACTCTCCTATTTTTCCTGAATTGTACCAACAAAGAAGAAATTTTGACCTACTGAATGGCTCAACACCAAGGTGATTTTTCTCTGCTTCCTGGATTATGCATAAAGAGGAAATTATTGCATATTGCATATTGTTGGGCCCAGCACCCTTATGACTGTGACTCCCCTGCCCATGCTGGAGCCACTGAATATACATTGACATATCTTGGGCCCATTATGTAGGGGTTTTGGCTCTCATAACTTGGTTTGGTATTTTCCACATGTGGAATGTTGTCCAGTGCTTGGCCCAGCACCAGGTTAATGTGACCCAAATTTTCATACCCTGCCTAGAGAAGGTATTTTGACATATTGCTTGGTACATGATCTATGTAATGTTACCCTCCTGTCTTGTTCTTTGCTCACATATGGAATTATGACATATAACTTGCTTCAGTTCACAGGCATGAAGATCAAACTTATATTGGGATACAGCCAGTAGGAGATATTTTTCCTCTCATTGTTCGGCTTAATGCAATATTTAAGGTCCTGGGTTGTGTATTTGTAATAACGCACATAAGCTAACTTATATTGTATAAACCCTTTGGTGGTAAAGAGTTTCATAACAGGAACCAGCAAAAGGTTCAGAATGGGACTCTTGGTTGCACACTCAGGTGAAATTAAGAGTCGTCACCATTCCATATTAATAATTCCCACTATTGAGGCCCTGAGTCTAACAAAAGTTTACAGTACACAGTTAAAATTGTGACATTTATATGTGGCTTTGGCCACAGGGGAGATGGTGACTCATTTCTGGACCCAGCCCACAGGCATAATAATGGGTCTTCTCCCTTAACCCTGCCTATAGACATTGACTATCAAACGTGGTTTAGAGCAATATGCAAGATTGTGAGTCCATACGAGCACTCAGGCCACAGAGAGGTTTGCATCTCTCATACAGGTTTCATAAAGCCCTCGAATGTTGTAGAGAAAGTTATATATTGTCTGAGCACACATGTGAGATTGTGACTCTAATATACATGCTCATCTAAATGTTAAAAATGTCATCCTCAAAGATGAGGGGATAGTGTCATATCACTGGGCCTAGTACCCTGGTGTTGAGACTTTTTGTCTCAAATCTCTTTCTATGGGTGCATTGTTACATATCAATGGGTTAGAATCATAATAATCTGACTCCTCTGCCTGGGCCCTGTAAACAGGGAATATTATCACATATCTCTGTGTCTATCAGCTAGGTGATGTGTCTCTCCAGCCTGTGCTTTGCTCCCAGAGGACAGTTTTAAATATCACTGAAACTAGCATCTATGTAATGTAACTCTTCTCTCCTGCCTGGGTCCTGCTTACCAAAGGAATTGTCACTTAACAGCTGAATGTAAAACCTAGGTGGTATGCCTCTACTCTCTCTTCAACAGTTTATATCTGTGCTGCATCCTGTTTTGTTACTTTGGTACTCTACTTTTATACCAGTACCAGAGTGCTTTGATTACTGTAGGTGTGTTTTGTGTTTGGAAATTGTTAAGCATAATGCTTCCAATATTTTAATTCTTTTTAAAGATTGTCAGGCTTTTCATGGTGCCTTGAGATCTTACATAACTTTGTGGGTTTTTTTTTTTCTATTTTTGCAAAAGTATAATTGAAAATTGAAATGGGCTGTGTTGAATGTGTTGGTCACCTTAAACAGCATGGGTATCTTCACAATATTAGGTCTTCCAACCATTGAAAAAGAGCACAATAAAAAGTGTGTTGTAGCTGAGGGTAGTGGCTCATGCCTCTAACCCAGAACTTTGTGAGGCCAGGAGGATGCATGGCTAGTTCAGGAGATCGAGGTCATCCTGGCCAACATGGTAAAAGCTCATCTCTCCTGAAATACATAAAATTAGCTGGGTGAGGTGGTGCTTGCCTGTAATCCCAGCTACTCAGAGACTGAGGCAGAAGAATCACTTGAACCCAGAGGCGGAGTTTGCAGTGAGCTGATATTGCACCACTGCACTTCAGCCTAGTGAAAGAGATAATCCATCTCAAAACAAAACAAAACAGGAAATTGTGTTGCTTAATCTTTATAAGTTTTGAATGTTTCAGCTTTTCTTCTGTTACTGATTTCTAGTTTTATTCCATTTGGGCTGTAAATAATTGTAAAATTTTAGTTAAAAAATTATTAAGGCTTCTTTTGTGGGGTCACGTGTGGTCAATCTAGAAAAATGTTTTCTGAGGTATTGAGAAGAATGTGATTCGTTGTCTGCATACCTTTGTTAGGTGTAATTATTGTGTAATGCATTCAAGTTTTTCATTCCTTCATTGATATTCTATCATTATTTATTTACTACTGAAAGTAAAATATTGATTTATTTTCCATTATTATATTGCTGTCTATTTTTTCTTCAATTCTGTCAATGCTTGCTTTATGTCTTTGGGAAAATTGTCATATATTTATAAGTTCTTAGTGAATAAACCCTGTTACTATAATTGAATGTCCTACTTTGTCTCTTGTTAATTTTGACATAAAGTAAATTATATTAAATATGGTAGTTTTCATCTTAATAAATTGTTGCCTCTTCTCCTCTCATTTGGTTAACGCTTGCATGAAATGTATTTTTATCCTGCGATTTTCAGTCTTTTAAAATTAGATATGAAATGAGTCTTTTGAAGACATGACCTAGTTAGATGTTATTATAGATAGTGATAGAGGATTTTTTTTTTTTCATTTTGAAGGATACTTTTGCAAAATATAGTATTCTTGTTTTGAACTTCTTTTTCAGGGTTTTAACTATGTCATCCTACCCCCTTCTTGCTTGAAAGATTTATGTTCATAAATTTATTGGTAATCTTGCAGAAGCATGCATATAAATAATACAGTTGGTTTTTTTTCTCTCTGCATTCTTCTTTCTCTTTTATGTGACTTTCAAAACGTTGCTTAACTTGTGTCTTGTTGTAAAGCTCTTCATGTTAATTTTATTTGAAATGTGCTGAGCTTATTGATTTTCTCTTTTTTTTTTTTTTTACTAATGTTGAAGTACATATTAGTCTTTTTCTGTAGTTCCACTCCACAATTATTACTTTTTGTGTGCTTTTTATTTTTTGTTGGTTTAATTTTTGTTATTTAATTTATTTCCTTTTTCTTAATTCCTTTATTTCCGTTTTGCCCATTGAGCATCACTAAGTCGGCAATGTTAATTTTTAACAGTAATTAATTTTTTAAGAGTATATCTAGACTATAATTCATATTGTCTCTGGTAATTTTTATATCCCTATATTTTAATAATTGATTTCTGGATATGTATTTTTATTTTTGATTGAGCCATATTATCATGAGGTTTTGTATATGTTGTAATCTTAGGTTGCAATTTGTATAACAAAATGTGACATGTCAAAATCTTTATTAAGTTTCTTTTGTCTGGGGGGAATAAAACACATTTTTTAGGCTAGAGATTTTTGGGTCTCTAAAGCTTGTTCTGTAGATGTTTTCTCCGGGCTTGTGTGTTTTTTAGTTTAAGAGGTTTTCCTGTATTTTTCTTTTCTCTTCTTCTTTTCTCTTCCTTCCTTCCTGTCTCTCTTTCTTTCTCTCTTTTTCTTTATTTCCTTCCTTCCTTCCTTCCTACCTATCTTCCTTCCTTTCCTTTCTTTCTTTCTTTCTTTCTTTCTTTCTTTCTTTCTTTCTTTCTTTCTTTCTTTCTTTCTGTTTTGAGTGGGAGCTTCACTATTGTTACTCAGGCTGGAGTACATGGCACAGTCGTGGCTCACTGCAACATTCAACTCCTGGGTCGAAGCAATTCACCATCCTCAGCCTCCCAAATAACAGGGATTACAGGAGCCTGCCACCACACCCAGCTAATTTTTTTTATTTTTAGTAGAGACAAGGTTTCACCATGTTGACCTGGCTTGTCTTGAACTTCTCACCTCTGGTGATATGCCTGCCTCAGGCTCCCAAATTGCTGATATTACCGGTGTGAGCAACCACTCCCGGCATTCTCCATGTTTCTTATTGAGATCCTATAGTCAGTTGCTATACCCCTTTTCTGTCTTCACTTGTAACAGTCATTTACTTTTGTCTCAGCTATCCAAAACTGTCAGTTACCGACTTTCCTTTCAACACTGCCATGGAATATAGAAATTAGTTTATTGTAAGGTCTCACAAACCCAGAAGCATGGACACAGGTGTCACTATTTTATTTATTATTGGGCGGTGGAGACAGGAGTTGGGAGTCTATATTTAAAGTCATCATAGGATGAAGAATGGCTTTCATGGGTAAACACAAAATACTTTTAGTAAACCACTATGTGGTTTTCTGTGTTTTGCTCACTTGGGGTGCTGCAAATTTTTACCTGGTTGTTAGACTTCTCACAAAGACACTTTGATTGGTATATTTCTGTTAATTTAAATTTCTATTACACAATTAGAGCCTGTGATATTTTATTGTCACCTTGTTAATGTGCTTTGCTTAATTATATATTTGTAAAGTGTATTCACCTGAGTCTAATGAGGGAGAAATTTATAGTCCTTTTTTTTCTTAGTTTTCTCTTTTTATTTTACTGTAGAGATATTGCTGGAGTATGACATAAAAGAATTGTCTAAAAAGTGATCCTGAGAAAATATGGAAGCTGTGACCTTAATAGTTCACATTTAAAGAAAGGCTACCAAAGTGTGGGTAATTCCAATGTGCAGAAAACAGTTATGATGGCCTTTATCAATGTTTATTAATTACCCTTAGCAAAACCTATCAATCTAATAAATATGTCAAAGCCTTTGAGTTGTGCTTAAACTTCGTTGAACATAAAAAAAGTTTTAGTGGAGACAAGTGCTGAAAATGTAAAGAATGAGACAAAGCCTTTTCCTGCTCCTCAACCCTTATTAAACACGAGAGAAATTGTCCTGGAGACAGACCCTACAGATGTGAAGAATGTGGCAAAGCCTTTGAGTGCTTCTCAGACCTTACTAATTATAAGACAATTCACACTGCTGAGAAATCCTACAAATGTGAAGAATGCGACAAAGCCCATAGGTCGTTCTCAGACCTTCATAAACATAAGATAATTCATACCACAGAGAAAACCTACAAAGGTGAAGAATGTAATAAAGCCTACAGGTGGTTTTCAGACCTTAGTAAACATAAGATAATTCATACTAGAGAGCAACTCTACAAATATAATGAACATGGAAGAGCCATTATGTAGTTCTCTGTCCTTAGCAAACATAAAATCGTTCATACTGAAGAGAAACCCCACATCCATGAAGAATGTGGCAATGCCTTTACATGCTCCTAAACCCTTATTAACCACAAGAGAATATGTATGGAAGAGAGACCTTACAAATATAAGGAATGTGGCAAAACCTTTAAGTGCTTCTCAGACCTTACTAATCATAAGATAATTCACACTGGAGAGAAACCCCACAAATGTGAAGAATGTGGCAAAGCATTGAGCTCATTCTCACACCTCATAGACGTAATATAATTCATATAGAGAGAAGCTCCACAAGTGTTCAAAATGTGGAAAAGCCTTCAATAAGTCCTCATTTTGGGTTCTATATCAGAGACTTTATACTGAACCAGTGCAGTATAAAGTTAATGACTGTTTAAGAACATTTAACTTATGATCTTGGAGAATCTCTAGGAAGTTGCTTCATAATCTGAGTGCTTTATCGTTGGGTACACAGATAGGCATTTACTATTATGTAATGCCATTCTTTGTCTTTTTTTAAAACCTGTGTTGATGTAAAGTCTGTTTTGCCAGAAACTAGGATTGCAACCCCTACTTTTTTTCTGTTTTCTTTTTTCTTTCTTTTTTTTTTTTTTTTTTTGCCATTTTGAGTCTTTATTAAGGACTAAAGTTTTTTTTATTTTATTTTCTTCTTATTATAATACTTTGAGTTTTAGGGTACATGTGCACAACGTGCAGATTTGTTACATATGTATACATGTGCCATGTTGGTGTGCTGCACCCATTAACTCGTCATTTAGCATTAGGTATATCTCCTAATGCTATCCCTCACCCCTCCCCCCTACCCACCAACAGTCCCCGGTGTGTGACATTCCCTTTCCTGTGTCCATGTGTTCTCATTGTTCAATTCCCACCTATGAGTGAGAATATGTGGTGTTTGGTTTTTTGTCCTTGTGATAGTTGGCTGAGAATGATGGTTTCCAGGTTCATCCATGTCCCTACAAAGGACATGAACTTATCATTTTTTAGGGCTGCATAGTATTCCATAGTGTATATGTGCCACATTTTCTTAATCCAGTCTATCATTGTTGGACATTTGGGTTGGTTCCAAGTCTTTGCTATTGTGAATAGTGCCTCTATAAACATATGTGTGCATGTGTCTTTTTTTTTTTTCTGTTTTCTATTTGCTTGGTAGATTTTTCTTTTTCCCTTTCTTTCGAGCTTATTTGAGATGGGTGTCTTGATTACAGCGCATCATTAGATATTGATTGTTTATTCGGCTTTCCACTCTATTTTGTAATTGGGAAACTTAGCCCATTTTCATTTAAGGTTGGTATTCATACGTATGGATTTGATTCTCTCACTATGGTCTTAGCTGGCTATTTTGCACATTTATGTGGTTGCTTTATAGTGTCAGCAATTTATGATTTTTAGTGTGTTTTTGTAGTGACTGTTATAGTCTTTTTCTTATCTAATGCTTTCTTTAGAAGCTCTTGTAAGGCATATCTGTGATAAAAGATTTCCTCAGCATTTGCTTAACTGAATAGAATCACATTTATTTTTCACTTCTGAAGCTTACTTTGGTTGGATATAAATTTTTGATGTGAAATTCTTTTTTTAAGAATGTTGAATATTGGTCCCTAACCTCTTTTGACATGTAGAATTTCACCTGAAAGGTTTGTTGTTTGCCTAATGGGCTTCTTTTAGAGGTGACCTGGCTTTTTAGTCTAGCTGCCTTTAATACACTTTTTTCTTTCATTTTGGCCTTGGAGAATCTCATGATTATGTATCTTGAAAATGACCTTCTTGTGGGGTATCTTACTGGGATTCTCCACATTTCCTGCATGTGAATGTTTGCCTCTCTATATAGGCTGGGAGAGCTCTCATGAATGATATCTGAAAATAAGTATTTCAAGTAGTTTTCATTCTCCCCATTGCTCTCAGGCACGCTTTTTAATCATAGATTTGGTTTCATTACATAATCTCGTATTTCTTAGAGGTTTCGTTTATTCCTCTTTTTTTTTTCACTCTTCTTGTCTGCCTTATTTAAGAAAGCTGGTATTGAAGCTCTGAGATTCTTTCTTCTGCTTCATCTATTCTGCTGTTAATACTTGTGTTTACATTACAAAGTTTTTGTATTGTGTTTTTTCAGCTCTATCAGATTGGCCACATTTTCCTCCTTATTGACTGTTTTTTCTATCCATTCCTGCAATTTTTTTCCCTTCATTGCATTTGGTTGCATGGAAATGTAATTTTGTCATGTGGATGAAAGAAGTCACTGCGGCTTTTTGTGTTTTCAACATTTTTGCACTGATTTTGTCTAATCTTTGTGCACGTATCTTTGAGGTTGCTGACCTTTGAAAGGGGTTTTGTTTTTTTTTATCCTATTTAATGGTCCTTCATATTTGATGTGGAATAATGTGTTTGTAACTAACCAGCTTTGTTCCTGGGAGATTCTTTTTTTTTTTTTGGTGGTGGAGTGGCTATGCTCAGCTCACAGCTCAGAAGCTCCATACTCTGAGGAACTTGTATTGAGCTCCAGCTGTCTTCTCTGGCTCCTTGATAGTTAGAGTCCACCACTTTTTGTAACTAATGTGTCACAGCTTCAGAAGAGTGTTAGTAGATATGAGGTTTCTGCCTGTCTTAGGGCATTCACCTCAGTGGCAGCAGCAGAGCAGCTCAGAGGGGAGTTGGCTGTGCCTGCTGGAGACTGTGTGTGCTGTTGCAGTAAAGTTGGTGTTGGCTTGGGCAGGATGATGGCCAATGAATGTTTTGATGCCTTATTTGTGCCCCCTCATGAAGTTCTAATTGTTCAGAGTGTGAGAGGATACACTGCTTGTCACACACAGTGTTAGCAGAAAAGCAGGGGTGAGGCTTTCTGGTTCTCTACCCACCAAAGCTTTATCTACAGTAGAAGTTGCTGAGAGTGGCAGGGGCATACTGCATTCCCATTTGCTGGTGGGGCAAGCAAAGCCAAACCCACCTTTGCAGACATATGCCAGGAAAGTAACATGTGGAGTTGCCATGGTATCAGGGGAAGCTGCAGTATGAGGAAGATACATGTGGGCTGCAGAATGGGGAAGACACATGTAAGCTGCAGTGATAGGGTCTGCCTTACTGTAGGTCTCGAGGGGTCAGTCATGGATTACCATTGCCGATGCTATGGTATGGTCTTCCAGGGTAACTGAGACTGCCCTGTAAGCAGCTGTAGCTAGACTGGGACCCTGGGAGGGGACAGAAGACCAAGGAGGGCTCAGTTGGTCCACCCCTTCTGATTTGCAACATTATCATATAGAAATTAGTTCCCCTCAGGCTAAAGTCTCTTATGGGAGAAAGTTCAGTCTATAGAGATGGCCATCACTGGCCATATTTTACTATACATGCTCTTGCACCAAATCCTCTGGAAACCATATGAGCTGGCTTACTGCCCCACCTCTTTGCTGATCTTCTTGGGGGCTGCACTTGAGAGAGATGTAGGTAATCAATCACTCAATGAAGTCAGCCCTGGATGGGAAATATGTGCTTCTGGCCAAGTTAGGGGCTCACTGTCTGGTGAGGAGCACTGGGGAGTTTGTGAGCCCCATGGAGGATGGTCTAACCTCCTCTCCTTGGATATAATGCAGCTCATTTGAGGTGTGAATAAGGCAATTAGGGTTTTGGATATTTCATTAGTTTGAGGGAAACAGGGACAGTCCTTCTGCACAGACAGTGATGAAATATATTCATTTGCCCCTGGAAGCTGTGTCCATGGAGTCCCTAAGTTTTTACTGGCTCAATAGCTCTGGCAATGATTGGCTAGTGGCCCAGGCCTGGAGAACCTGCCCAGTGAGAGTATATAAGAACAGGAACACAAGTAACAGTCTGACCCCTTTTGTGAAAAGCTGTTGCATCTGCAATATGCTGGGTGTCCACTATGGTATCTAGTCACCTCAGATTTTCCAGTACCTGAAGTTATCACCAGTGAATGTGCAAAAAAGCAACAATGGCAGCATGGCCTTTTCTCTGGGAGCTCCATCCCAGGGAGGTATAGACCTGCTTTCAGCCCAAAAGCACCTGTAGGTAGTAGCTGGAAATGCCTGTTGAAAGGTCTTCCCCAGTGAAAAGAAAATGATTGGGGATCCACTTAAGAAAGCAGCCTGCAGGGTGCAGCAGCTCATGCCTGTAGTCTCAGCACCTTGGGAGACTGAGGTGGGTGGATCAACAGGAGGTCCAGAGTTGGAGACCATCCTGAACCAACATGGTGAAACCCTATCTCTGCTAAAAATACAAAATTAGCCAGGTGTGTTGGTGCATACCTGTAATCCCAGCTAGTGTGGAGGCTGAGGCAGGAGAATCATTTGGACCCAAGAGGCAAATGTTGTGGTGATCTGAGAGTGCTTTATTGCACTCCAGCCTGGGCAACAAGAGTGACTCTGTGTCTCAAGAAGGAAGGAAGGAGGGAAAGAGAGAGAGAAAGAAAAAAAAAGAAAGAGAAAGAGAAAAGGAAAGAAAAGGAAGAAAGAATGAAAGAAAGAACAAAGAAAGAAAGCAGGAAAGAGAAAGAAGAAAGAAACAAAGAAAGAGAGAAGGAAAGGAAGAAAGAATGAAAGAAAGAACGAAAGAAAGAAAGAAAGAAAGAAAGAAAGAAAGAAAGAAAGAAAGAAAGAAAGGAACTCTAACCATCTTTTGTAGAACAGGTCTGCTGTGCAGTGGTATCACTTCCATCCACAGTTTATTTGGATTCTCCAAAGCCAGAAGGATGGAGCAGGTAAGTCACACAAACAGGAAAAATGGCAGCTGACTCTTTGCTTCAGGAACTATAGCTCCAAAAGATTTCAAAATTCCGTCAACCAAAGAGTACCAGTGGTGTTAGCTGGAGAAACTCATTGGGAAGTACTTTCCAGTGAGGAGGAAGGAGTTTGGGGACCTGCTTTAACAGGCAGTCTGGCCATGTCTTTTTAGAGCACCTGTACTATGCTTTGTCCCTCTAGTCAGCTTGGGCTCTTCAAAGCCTGAAGGCTGGAATGGCTAAGTTTCCCAGGCAGCAAAGATGATGGCCAACTCCTCTTTCTGGTAGCTCCATCCCAGGGGGATGCAGTGCTGCTACCAGCGGTTGGCTGGAATTCTAAGCCAGTACATCTTACCCTGTAAGGCACTGAGAAAATGTGTCCTACAGACCATCAATGCTAAGCACCCTGGATTCTGCCTTTTTCCTACGGATCTGTTCAGGATTGTAACTCCTGCTTTGCTGGAGTTCCAGCTAATTTTTCTGGGAAGCCTGGAAAGTCAGTGTATCTAAGGCTCTTGAATCACTGCACAGTCTTGAGTGGCTGCTCTGCTGAGACTCCACGTAGATATGTGCATTATACAAAAGGCCATGGTGAAGTGGGTTTATTAAGGGATCACCTTACCTGAGGGTTGCAAAGATCTGTGGAAGAATCATGGGTTCCCAGCATCATGCATTCACTTCCTGCCTTACTGGGTGTGAGGTTGTCCTTGGCTCCATGTTGCTTTCAGGTGCCCCAGTGTCCTGCCTTGCTTTACTCCATTCTCCTTATGTTAAGTTGCTTCTTTGACTAGTCTCAGTGCAATTACCTGGATGTTTCAGCTGAAAGTCATGTATTTGTGCACACCTTGCATTCCTGTCTATGAGAACTACAGAGTCTAGCTGCCTCTTTCTAGTCAGCAATCTTGATCACCTTCCTCTAAAAGGAATTTACATTTTATATTAAAAGAATTTAATATTTTTGGAAAATATGTATTTTCAAAAGCAAATATTGACATAATTCATCTCTTACTTTTGATGATATATCTTTATTTCTAGAATTTATGTGAGAGAACATGGTCAACAACTGCTGCACCAGAGTTATGAGAGGTTCTTCTCTATTAGAAGGACAGATTTATATACTTTTCCATGGAAGATTAAGAAAACAGAAATCTAAGGTACCTGAAGAATTTCTATGTGTAAAGGCAACTTAGTTGTTGGTTTAGGACAGTTTCATAAATGACGGGATGATAGGAGGGTAGTAAGGGCAACATTCTGCATAGTAAGAGAAACAATTTGTTTTTTAGTTGGACATTGCTTTACCATTTGCAAATTAAGGTAATTAAAATAAAGTGAATTCAAAAATACCTTTTTAAAGAAAATGTGTGGATTTAATTTCTTTTAACAAATCAATATTGTTATTTTGTTAAAGCTATTTGACATTGAATGTGTATCTTGCAACTGATGATAAGTTATCCCATCTTAACCAAGGCTGTAGTTAACTCGTGGTAACAATATAATATTGAGAGACAGTGGAATAACATCTGTAGTGATTCCTTTGTCAATGGTTTTTAAAATAAAATAATTTGGAAAGTGTGGTTTTACAACTTACATTTTTGTTTTCCTTGTAACTACAGGTTATTATGATGGTTGTAATGAAGATTATATTAGTATAATGGAGCTCTATGTTTCTGAATACTGAACTACTATTTATAAAATTTTTTCCTACTTTTTGTCTATTAAATGTATGACTGCTCTGCTCTAATAAACACACACAGACCTTTAGTTTTGATTTACATGAATTTAAATATAAGAAATATATTACTGTAAAATAAACTCTAGGTATGTAACTTATAGAAAATAATCATATTTATTTATGGTTGGTTACATTGAGAAGAAAAGAAAAATATTAAAATGAAACAAATCCTCTTACAAGTGTTGATATCTTACCAGCAAACCAGAAACTTCAAAGATTTTCAAAGCAAATCTATTTTCTCTGCTTTGTATTAAATTCCTTGATTTAAAATGTGATTGCTAGTGGCTTAGAATCATCTTCTGCAAATTTCTCTTTTTTTTGTATGTTTGCCTGTTTCTCACCCTAGACATAATATGTAATTTTCTTTTCATCAAGTTTCATAAAACTTTCTTTGGACTGTGCTTGGTGGCTCATGCCTGAAATCAAAGCACTTTGGGTGGCCGAAGCAGGTGGATCTCCAGAGATTAGGAGTTTCAGACCGGCCTGGCCAACACGGTGAAACCCTGTCTTTACTAAAAATACAAAAATTAGGTGGGCATGATGACAGCCTCCTGTAATCCCAGCTACTCAGGAGGCTGAGGCAGGAGAATCACCTTAACCCAGGGGATGAACATTACAGTGAGCCAGGATGGTGCCACTGCACTCCAGCCTGAGCAACAAAGCAAAACTTCATCTCAAAGCAAACAAACAAACAAACAAAAAGACATTCTCTGTACAATCCCCTCAGAAATTACAAAAATGGCTTTGGTAAAATGTAATGCTATTCGGAAGATAATTTTTACATGTGAGTAATTTTACAGTGCATGTATAGTATGCTACTTATTTAGTACATTTTATATTTTTTCAATTTTAGAATTCTATTTAATTCAATTTTTCTTTACTTTTTGTCTATTTTACTCTCTAAAATTGACAGAATTTAGTTTATTAATTTTATTGGGCCAATATATTCAAGTAATCAATAGAATGTTTAATAAGTCATGAGGTCTTTTTCACATAGACATGAAGTAAACAAATACAATACTAGGTATGTAATGGAAGCTACGTAATTAGAAATAAACTTTCCCTTTAAAATTAGCCTGTGGTCTCAAGTGAAAAATTTAAAATATCTATAGTAAATAAATGAAATTAATTCTACATATGAGGAGAGCATAACTGTAACCAATGCTGCACAATTGAATCTCACAATTGAAACAAGATTAAGAGATGGACATCTTAGCAAAACTAAGTGAAAACGTTGTAAAATTTTCAGATTATGTTTCTACATTTAAACGTTTAGTGAGAGAAGTAGTGCACAAGTCTATCCACTCAAACTTGAAATGGTTGAGACTTGTTAACAGTATTCACCACAGGTATTGACACCTAAAATGCCCTGAACGCTTTTCATTTAGATTAACAAAATATTGTTTTTGTCTTCATCCTGTAAATTCTGGCTTAGACAGAATTATCAAGCCATTTCATGTAGATTTCATTCTAGATTTCTTATTTATTTATTTATTTACTTACTTATTTTTTGAGAGAGTCTCGCTCTGTCACCCAGACTGGAGTACAGTGACATGATCTTGGCTCACTGCAACCTCCACCTCCCAGGTTCAACTGCTTCTCCTGCATCAGCCTCCTTAGTAGCTGGGATTACAGGTGTATGTCATCATGCCTGGCTAATTTTTTATATGTTTAGTAGATACCAGGAGGGTCTAGATATTTTGACCTTGTGATCTTCCCTCTTTGATCTCCCAAAGTGCTGGGAGTACAGGCATGAGCCACCATGCCCAGACTTGATTCTAGATCATGACACAGCATATTTTCAACTTATTGTTTCTGCAGATAGTCTAGGCAATTTGACTCATCCCTCCTGCCTGGATCCTCCTCACTGAAAAAACTGTTATATACCATCAAGTGAAAAGCCTAGGTGATGGAAGTCCCCTTTTTTTCCTGGACTCTGTCAGGAGAGGGAATTATTACATATTGGTGAGCAGAGCACCCACGTGGTGTCATTATCTGTTTTTATAAGAAACCTGTCTACACTGTGGATGGTGACATATTACTTGCAGTTGTACCCAGGTGATGTGGCTTTTCAGTCTGGTTTCTGCCCATAGGTAAGATTTTGGCATATAACTAGGGCAGCATTTAGGTGATATGACTCTCCCTTTCTGCCTGGGCCCTGTTTACTGGGGACACTGGGCTATATCTCTGAGCCCATGAACTGAGGGGAGTGACTCTCTTTTTCTGCTGGGTCTTTACAATGGAGAGATTGTGAAATATTGTTCAGCCTAGCAATCAGGTTATTTGATTCACCTCTTTTTTTTTTCTCAAATCATGCCCACAAACAGAAATTTTGGCCTATTGCAGGGCCCAGCACCCAGATAATGTTACGCTTTTACATGGGTCCTGTATGTAGAGAATATTATAACATACTGCTGGGCCCAGCACCCTGAAAATATAAAACTCATGACTTTGCTGGAGCCAGAGAAGGTATTTTCACAGATCCTGGGCCCATTATGTAGGTGTTTTGGCCCTCATCTTTTTGCTGGTTCTTTTTGTTTATTTGTTTTGTTTTTTGGTTTTTTTCCACATAATGGATTGCTTCATATTGCTGAGTCCAGAACTCAGTTAACATGACTCTAATTCCTATACACTACCTAGAGAGGGCATTGTGGCATGTTGCTTGGCACAGCACTTAAGTGATGTTACCCTCTGGCCTTCTTTTTCTGCCCACAAATGGGACTATGACTTCAGGTCACAGGCATGATGGTCAAATTTATATTGAGATTCAGCCAATAGGAGATATTTTACCTTTCATTGCTAGGCTTCAGGCAATACATAAAATCTGAGTTGCATATTTGTACCAAGCTCACAGAGCTTTACAACGCTAACTCATCATGTATGAACTTCTTTGGTGGTATAGAGAGTTTGCTGATAGGGACCAGTGAAGAGTTCAGTTTGAGATTCTTGATTACACACCCAGGTAAAAGCAAGTGTTGTCATCATTCTACATGTCCAAAGGCCACTGTTAAGAACATGAGTTTTACAATTGAATGCAGTACAAAGTTGGAATTGTGACCTCGGTATGTAGGTCTGGCCACAGGTGGGATTGTGACTTATTTCTAGATCCAGCTCACAGGCATAAAAATGAGTCTCATTTCTAGCCCAGCCTATAGAAGAGATGCCGACTATTACACCTGGGTTTAGGGGAACATGTAAGGTCATGAGTCCATATAAACATGAAGGCCTTAGAGTGGTTTGAAATTCTCATGCATGATGTATAAAGCTTTTGAATATTGATGAGAGTCATGCAACAGCCCAGGATATTAGTGAAATTGTTACTCTCATATACACACCCAGCTCAGAGTTTATAGTGTCACTCTCAAAGACAAGAGGATTTGGCCTATTAATAGGCCTAGTGCTTAGGTGTTGAGACTATTTGGCTTAAATTCCTTTCCTTGGGTGGATTGTGACATATCACTGTGTTAGAATCATAATAATGGGACTCTTCTGTCTGGACCCTGCCAAAAGGGGATACTATCACATATCTATGGGTCTATAAGCTAGATGATTGGTCTCTTCTGACAGTGTCCTGCACCCAGAAGACATTGTGAAATATTGTTTGGCTTAACATCTAGGTAGTGTGACTCTCATCTCCTGCCTGAACCTTGCTCAGCAAACAAATTGTGACATACCGCTGATTGAAAAACCTACATGATGTGACTCTCCTTCACATTCTAGACTCTACCAAGAGAGAGGGTTATTACATGTTGCAGAGTCCAGCACATGCATAGGTGGAGTGACTCTCCTCTCTTTTCTTCCCTTTCTATGGTGGGCTTCGTGGCATATTATTTGAAACTGTAACCAGGTGAAGTGACTCTTCTGACTAGGCCCAGCATACAAATGAGATTATGCTGTATCACTGGTTCAGTGTCGAGCTGAGTTGACTCCCTTTCCTTGTCCCTGCTTACAGGTGAAATTTTGACCTATACCTGGATTAAGCACGCATGGACAAAAATAACTCTCATACCTGGACCGAGACAGTAGGAATATTTTGACTCTCATAGCCAGTCTCATGGCCATGGGTAAAGCCCTGTGTTTTTCACTTGTATAAAAGTCATGAAGGATTATAATAATCAGGTATATCATATAAAGCATTAATGGTGCAAAGAGTGTCATAACAGAGACCAGCAACCAGGTAACAATGTGACTCTTTTAGCTGAAATGATTGTAATTCTCACATATAAGCAGGGTCTAGGAATGAGGTACTAAATCTCACACATTAAAAGCAGTGTATGTTTGAAATAATTACGCACATACAGGGACCTGATCCACAAGTGGTTAACATTTGAACCAGGATTCAGCACACCTGTGGTGCCATGACTCCCCTCCTGGACCACAATGTACAAGGGGGATTGTGGCTCTTATACATGAATCTTGTCCATTGTTGAGATTTTGACTCCTCCATTTTGACCCAACTTATAGAAAGAATTGACTCACATACACAAAACCAGGACTTGTGTGGGATGTGAAACTTATTTCCAAACATATATGAGAGTGTGATTGGGACAAATCACTTTGTCCAGCAAATGAATAATTTGAGTCATTTTCTGGGCCCAGATCACGGAAGTAATTGTGCCATATGTGGAGCAAGCACCTAAGCAATAGATAACATCCATCGCGGCTCTGCCTTCAAACGGAAATTTTACATATGTCACTGGGATCATCAACCAGATGATGTGAGTTATCTGCCTGAAACCTTTCTACAAAAGGAATTTTGTTATATATCTAGGTCCATCATATAAGTGATGTGACTCCCTTCTACTTCTTTGGCCACGCACTTACAGGGCATTTTGACTAAGAACTGGGTACTGCATTCAGGTGATGTGATTTTTCTTTTTGGGTTCTGCCAACAGGAAGCATTGAACACATCACTTGGCTCTGTACCTAGGTGATGTTTCTTCACTTTTGCCTTGGCTCAGACCTCAGGGAGATTGTGACATATTTCCTGGGACCAACACCTATGTGAGGCCACTCTACGATTTGGTTACTGCACAGGATAGACATTGTGACATACATCTAGGCCAATTGCCTCGGTGAAGTGAGCCTCCTGTCTTGCCAAAGTGCTGCCCAGAGAGAGGGTTTTGATATGTCACTGAAATCCAGGTGATGTGACTCTTCCACCATGTTCCTGCCCACAAGGTGTATTGTGATGTCTCAGTGGCCCAGACCCACATAGGTGATGGGGCTTTCTTGTGTTCTCTCTGGCCACAGGTGATATTCTGCCATATACCAGAGACCAGAACAAAAGCCTAGTAACAACCCATATGACTGGAGCCTACGAGTTGTGCAGGATGGTGACTCTTAGACTTAAGCCTTTTCACAAGTGTAATTGTGACAAATACCTTTGCTCAACTCCTGAGTGATTTAATAATTCTGCCTAGGTATAGCAAATGAGATTTTGACAGATACATCGGTCAAGCACCTTGGTGATCTGACTGTTGTATCTTAAAATGGCCTCAGGGGATATTGTAACACACTTCTGTATCCTTCATCTAGGTTACATGACTCTTCTCTCCTGCCTGTACCCTTCTTCTTTTAGTGATTGTAGTATTTATAATCCCTGCATCCAAATGATATGACACTCTTGCATGGGACCTGTCAACAGGAAGCATTTTGACAAAATTTTGGGCCCATCATTTATGTGATATTTCTCTCCTCTCCTGCCTAGACACTGTCCACAAGGGATATGGAGCCACAGAGCTGGACATAGCACATAAGTTATGTGATATTTCTTAGAAGGCCCTGACTACAAAAAGAATATTGGAATATTTCTGACCCAGCATTTATGTGATAGGGCTGTTAGGCCTCCTTCTTAACCACAGAGTGAATTGTAACATATACCTATGCATGGCTCACAGCCATGATAATGACTCTCATATGTAGACTCAGACAATAGAGGATATTTTGCATCTTGTAACTCACTTTAGGGACATGCGTGATGTCCTGGATCTCCTTCTTGTACAAAGGTCACAAAATATTACAGCAGTCATACATATTTTACAAAGTCTTCGGGTTATACACACAAAGTCAAAGCAGGGCTCAGCACACAGATGAAATCGTGAGTCTTGTTTGCACACCCAGTTAAAGCTGAAAGTAAGAACTCATTATCTCACATGCATAAAGGTAACTGTCACACATGAAACCTGGCATGTATGGTAAGATGGTAAATCTCATCTTTCGAATTTTCTGACAGTGTGAGTATGATATAAATTTTCACCAAGCACTTGTGTAATTTGATGCTCTGGACTTGTTCCAGCTCATAGGTGGGGTTATGAAATCTACCTAAGCCAACCTCAAGGTGACATGACTTTCCTGCCTTGTTCTATCTCTCAGTAAAGATTGTGACATATCACTGGATCTAGCTCCCAGGTAATGTTACATCCTTACTTGCACACTACCCACAAAAATTTTTGTGACATATTTCTGTGTTTACCTCATAGTTGATGTGAGTCTCCTCTCTGGAATGGGCACTGCACAACAGAATGATAGTGACATAATGCAAGGACCGGTGCACAGGCAAGGGTCCTCCTTATCCTGTGGATGCCTGGAGGTGGGCAATGTGACATATCTCTGGGTCTATCGCCTACATTATGTGGCTCTCCTGCTAGGGTCCTTCCAACCTTGAAAGTGACACTCTTCTAGGCCAGGCACACAGGCGATGGTACCCTTTTCCAGGGCTATGCTTCACACAGCACCTTAGACATATCTCTGGGCCTGTCACCTAAATGAAGTGACTCTCTCCCTGGGTCCTAACCAGATGAAGCATTGCATCATAAGCAGAGAACCTTCACCTAGTATGATGTATCTCTCTTGGCTAGGAGCTGTGTTAAGAGCAATTTTTGACATATCACAGGACCCAGCACCCAAGTGATGTGGCTCTTCTGCATAGTTTCTGTCCACATGTTAAATTGTGACATATTTTGATGGAAGCACATAGGTGATATGGCTGTCCTCAACTGCCTGAGCTCTGCCTGGTTGGAATATTAGGACATATCTCTGAGACCATGACCTAAGTGATGTGACTCTCTTTTTCTTCCTGGCCCTTCATAATAGGAGGATTTTGTCAAGTCGCTGAGCCCAGGACTCAGGATATGTGACTCTCCTATTTCTCCTTAACCCTGCCTAGAAAAAAGAAATTTGACACATATTACTGCCCAGCCTGCAGATCATGTTACTCTTCTGCATGGGATCTGCATAAAGAGATAATTATGGCATATTGCATATTGCTGGGCCTAGCACCCTTAAGATGTGATACTCCTGCCTGTGCTGCTGATACCGAATGTATTTTGGCATATATTTGGCCCATTATGTAGGTGTTTTGGCTCTCATAACTGGGCTGGGTTTTTTACACATATGAAATTGTGTCATATTTCTGGGTCCAGCACCCAGTTAATGTGACCCAATTTCCTACACCCTGCATACAGAAGACATTGTGACATATTGCCGGGCACAGCATCCGAGTGATGTTACACTTCTGCACAGTGTTTTCCCCACATACGTGATTATAACATATACCCAGTTTAAGTTCACAGCCATGATGATCAAACTTATATTTGGATTCAGCCAATAGAAAACATTTGCCTTTCATTGTTAGGCTTGGGGCAATAGATAGGGTCCTGTGTTGCATATCTGTACCAAGATCACAGAAACTTACACAACTAACTTACATTTTATAAACTCTTTTGAGGTAGAAATTTTCATAGCAGGGGCCAGCAAAAAGTTCAAATTGGGACTCTCGATTACACACCCAGGTGGAATTAAAAGTTGCCACCATCCCACATTTACAAAGCCCACAGTTGAGTCTTATACCTAAGCCTTTCCACAAGTGTAATTGTGACATATATTGTAGTTCAGTTCCTGAGTGATTTAATAATTCTGCCTAGATATAGCCTACAAAAGAAAGTTTGACAAATATCTGCACCAAGCACCTTGGTGATTTGACTGTGCTATCTAAAAAGTGTCCTCAGGCAAAATAGCCACATATTTCTGGACCCATTATTTAGGGTATATGACTCTCCTCTTTGACCTGTACCCTGCTTCCTATAGTAATTGTAGCTTTTCTAAACACTGCATTCAAATGACATGACTCTCTTTTTTGGAGAAACTCTCCTGTTGAGAGGCATTTTGACACATGCTTGAGCCCAGCTTTTAGGTCAGATGACTTTCCTCTCCTGCCTAGACACAGCCCAAAATGAACATTGTGTAACAGAGTTGGATTTAGCACACAAGTTATGTGATATTTTGGACAGGACTCTTCCTGCAAAAAGAATACTGGAATATTTCTGGGCCAGCATTTAGGTGATGTGGCTGTTAGGCCTGATTCATAACCACAGAGCAAATTGTAACAAATACCTAGGGAGGGCTAGCAGGAATAATAATGACTCTTATATGTGAACTCATCCAATAGAGGATATTTTTACTCTTAAAATTCAGTTTAGGGACATGCATGATGTCCTGAATCACTTTCTTGTACAAACATCACAAAAGATTACAACACTCACACATATTTTACAGAGCCTTTGGTTTATACAGAAAGAGTCAAAGCAGGGTTCAACTCAGATGACATTGTGCATCTTGTATGCACATCCACCTGTCAGTAAGGACTGTCATCATCTCTCATGGATGAAGGCAACTGTCACACATGGAAGCAGGACATGCATGGTTTTGTAAATCACATCTTTTGAATTTTCTGACAGTGTGATTGTGATATAAATCTTTGCCAAGCACCAGTGTAATTTGACCCTCCAGGCCTGTTCCAGCCCATATACGGGATTGTGCTATCTACCTAGGCCAACCTCGAGGATATGTGACTCTCCTGCCTGGGCCCTTCTCTCAGTAAGTATTGCACATATCACTAGATCTAGCATCCAGTTGATGTTCACCTTCTTGTCTCTGCCGTGCCAACTGAAATTATTGTGAACATATTTTTGCGTGCACCTCATAGGTGATGAAACTCTAATCTCTGGAATGGGCCCTGCATAAAGGAAGGATGGTGACATATTGTGAAGCCAGGCATACAGCTGTGGGTACTTTCTGCCAGTGCCATGCCCAAAGTAGGGCATTGTGACATATCTCTGCACCTGTCACCTAGGTTAAGCGGCTCTCCTGCTTGGGCCCTGACAACCTGGAAAATGACATATTTCTAGGCCAGACACACAGGTGATGATACTCCTTTGCCAAGACTATGCTTCACAGAGGACTTTGTGACCTATCTCTTGGGCTAATAAACTAGTTGATGGGACTGAATGCTTTGGCCTCACACACATAGAGCATTGTGACATGAAAGTGAAACCTGCCCCAAGGTGATGTAACCCTTTCACCTTGGTTCTGAACAAATGGGGACTTGCAGCATACCTTAGGACCCAGCACCCAGGTTATATGGCTCTTCTGCCTGGTTTCTGCCCATGTGTTAGATTGAGACATATACCTAAAGAAGCACCAATAAGACACTGCTCTCCTCTTCTGCCTGAGTTCTGCCTACTGGGGACATTGGGACACGTTTCTAAGCCCATGACCTAAGTGACATGACTCTCTTCCCCTGCCTCAGCCTTTAAAATGCTGAAATTGTGATGTATTTCTGAGACCAGGATTTAGGTTATGTGACTATTGCTTTTTTTCTGAATCATGCCCACCAAGGGAAAGTTTCACCTACTGCACTCAGAAAGGATGTTACTCTTCTGCTACAGTCCTGAATAGTGAGGGAGTGATTGCATAATGGTAGGTCCAGCACTCTAATGACGCTTCAGTCCTGCCGGCGCCAGAGCCACAGAGAGTATTTTGACATATCTTCAGCCAAATGTGTAAGTGTTTTGGCTTTCATCCGTTGGTTGAGTTTATTATTTTTTTACAAGTAAAATTGTGTCATGTTGCTAGGTCCAACATCCAGATAATGTGACCCCACTTTCTTTATTCTGCCTAGAGATGGCACTGTGACATGCTGTGTGCTACAGCACCTCAGTGATGTTACTCTTTTTTGTAATTTTTTGCTCACTAATGGGATTATAAAATATACCTTGTTTCAGTTTACAGGTATGATGGTGAAACTTACATTGTGATTCAGCAAATAGAAGGTATTTTGCCTCTCATTCCAAGGCTTAGGGCAATAGGTAAAATCCTGGGTTGCCTATTTGTACAAAGCTCACAGAACAATAATTAATATTGTATAAACTCCTTGGGTGGTACGGAGAGTTTCCTAAAAAGGCCCAGCAAAAAGTTAAGATTGTGATTCTCAATTACACACACAATTGAAAGTAAAACTTGTCACCACCCCTCATTTAGAAAGCCCATTGCTGAGATACTGAGTCTAACAAGTAAAACAGTACAAAGATGGAATTGTGACTCTCTTTTGTGGATTTTGCCACAGGTGCAACCGTCACTCATTTTTAGACCCAGCTCACAGGCATAAAAATAAGTCTCATTCCTGAACTAAACATAAATGGGAGATGTTGACTGTCATATCTGAGTTTAAGGCAACATATAATATTCAGAGTCAAAATGAGCATGTGCACCTCAGAGTAGTTTGTGAGTCTCATGCATGTTGTATAAAATTCCCAGCTGTTCTAGAGGATGTCACACAATGGCCCAGCACACATGTGACAATGTGACTTACATACATAGGAGTTAGCAGTTAAAGGTGTCACCCTAAAAGATGAGGAGATATTGTCATATCACTGGGCCTAGTACCCAGCAGTAAAAACTGCTTTAATTGTTTCCCATGTGTGCGTTGTGATGTATCGTTGGGTCAGAATCATAATAATGTGACTCTTTACTACTTGATCCTGCCAAGTAGGGATATTATCACATATATCTGAGCCTATTTCTTGGGTGACTTGTCTATTTTGCTTGTGCTCTTTCACCAAAGAACATTGTGACATCATTGGGGATATCATCTAGGAAATGTGACTCTTCTCTCCTTCCTAGGTCCTGCCCACTAAAAGAATTGTGACATAACGCTGACTGCAAAAACTGGGTAATGCAACTCTCCTCTTTATTCTGGAGTCGGCCAAAACAGGGGATTATTACATATTGCTGAGCCCAGCACCTAGATGATGTGAGTCTTCTCTGTTTCTCTAAGATTATAATGTATCCTGAGCTCACCATCCAGGTGATGAGACTCTCCTACCGTCTTTCTGCCCACAGGTAAAATTTTATCATATACCCAGCTTCAGATACCATGCAATAATATAACTATCATACCCGGACCCAAAAAGGAGAGATATTTTGATTCTCAGAGCCATTCTTATGGCCATAAGCAAAGTAATTGTTCTCATAGTGGTATAAAGTTCACACAGTATTATGACACTCCAGCATATCGTATAAAATGTGAGTAGTATGATGAGTGTTACAACAGGGAACAGCAACCCAATGCTATTGTGATTATTGGATCCACACCCAACTGACACGACTGTCATTCTCTCACAAGAACAGAACCTGCAAATAAAGTACTAAATCTCGCCAAAAGAGCAGTAAAAGATTGAAATTGTTCATCTCATATGTGGGTCTGACTCACAGGTGGTTTAGGGATGCATGGTTCAGCACACCTGTGAGGCTGGGACTCTCCCCCTGGAACACAGACATCAAGTGGGATGGCCATCTTCTACATGGATTATGCCCATTGTTTAGATTGTGTCTCCTCTGCTTCGACCCAACTCACAGGAGGTGTTTACTTATGTAAATAAAGCCAGGACTTGTGTGGGACTGTGAAACTTACTTCTGGTGTGTGATTAGGACTTAAAAGTTAGCCCAGCTCCTGAGTAATTTGACTCTCCTTTTCAGGCCATAACCCAAGATGAAATTGTGACATACATGGACCAAAAACCTAAGCAAAGGTGACTGGGCCTGCCTACAAATGGCACTTTTATGTATCACTGGGACGAGCACCCAGGAGATGTGTATTATTTGCTTGATTCCGGCCTATATAAAGCATTGTGGCTTTTATCTAGGTCCATCACGTAAGTGACGTGACTCACTTCTACAGCCTTTCCCCTGTAATTATGGTGCATTGTGACACATAACTGGATACTATACCCAGAAATCATGACACTCCATTCTGGGTTCTAAAAACAGAAAGTTTTGTAATGTATCACTTGGCTTAGCACCTAGGTGATGTTTCTACTCTCCTACCTCAACCTGACCACAGGGGAGATTGTGACATATTGATAAACCCACCTCCTCCAAGGTGAGGTCATTTTCATACTTTGGTTTTGCACCTAGTGGCCATTGTGACATATATCTAGGCCAACTGCCTAGATACAGGTAAAGTGATTCTCCTCACCTTCTTAAGCCCGGCCCGACAGAAGAAATTTTGATATACCACTAAAACCAGCTTCCAGGGGATGTGCCTCTTCTTCCAGGGTCCTGGCCACAAGAAAGATTGTGACATCTCACTGGACCAGCACCCTCACAAGTGATGTGACATTTCAGCTTGCCCTCTGTCTATAGATGATATCATGCCATATACTTGAGGGCAAATGAGATGACTAATCATGACTCTTAAACCTGAAGCCAGGTCACATCCAAGATGGTGACTCCCATTCCTGAAACTTTCCACCAGTGTTATCGTGACATATTCTATTTCCCATCTCTTGAGTGACTTAATCGTCTTGCCTAAATGTTGCCCACAAATGAGATTTGGACACATTGCTCAGCTGAGCACCTTGGCAATTTGACTCTCCTGTCTTAAGAATATCCTCAGGAAGGATTGTCGCATGGTTTTGGACCCATCATCTAGTTTTCTTACTCTCCTCTGCTGTCTGAACCCTCCTTCCACTGAGGATTATAGCATTTCTAACCATGCCATCCAAATTGTACGAATCTATTTCCTGGTCCCTTCAACATGAGACATTGTGACATATCTCTGGGCCTAGCATTTAGGTGATATGAATCTCTTCTTCTGTCTGGACACTGCCCACAAGGGGCATTGTGCCATATATCTGGTTGTAACCCCCAGTTTATGCAACTCTACTGCCAGGAATATGCCTACAAGGAGAATATTGGAACATTTCTGGCTCAGCATTTAGTGTACTTGGCTGTCATGCCTATTTCATAATCCACAAAGTAAATTGTTACATATACCTAGGCACAACTTACAGGCATGATAATGATTCTCATATGTGGACCTGATAAATAGGGTTACTTCTGAGTCTCATAACTTGCTTCAGAAACAGGAGTGGTTAAATCACTTTCTCCTAAAAAAGAAGACAAGGAAGATTATAACAGCCTCAGATGTTTCATAAAGGCCTTGGCCCATACAGAGAGTTTTATAACAGAACCCAAGAGAAAGGTTAAACTGTGAGTCTTATGTGTGCACTCAGCTGACAGCAAGTACTGTCACCATCTCACATATATGACGCCAACTGCCAATCATGAAAACAAGACATGTGTGGTATTATAAATCTCATTCTCAGAATTTTCTGCCAGTGTGAGTGATATAAATCTTCACCAAGCACCTGTGTGATTTTATTCTCCAGATTTGTTCCAGTCCACATATGTTATTGTGATATCAACCTGGACCAACCTTTAGGTGATGTGAAGCTCCTGCCTCGACCCTGCTGTCATTAAGAATCATGACATATCACTAGATCCCGCACCCAGGTCATGTTACATTTTTGTCTGAGTGGGTGATAGTGACATAGGGCTTAGCCAGGCACAGAGGTGACAGGACTTTTTTGCTAGTACCATGTCCTAAAGAGGGCATTGTGACAAATCTCTTGGCCTATCACCTAGGTGATGTTGTGCTCCTGCTTGGGTACTGCTTACCTGGATAACAACATAATGCACAGAGGTGATGGTACTTTCTTGCTAAGGCCATGTCCTAAAGAAGGCATTGTAACAAATCTGTGGGCCTATCAGCTAGATGATGTTGCTCTCCTGCTTGGGTCCTGCTTACCTGTATAGTGGACATATTGCTAGGCCGCGCACATGGGTGATGGTACTCTTTCACCAGGGCCATGACTCAAGGAGGACAGTGTGACGTATCTCTGGGCCAATCCCCTAGGTGATGTGACTCCCTGCTTGTGCCCTGCCCACATTGAGCATTGTGATATCTTTTGTACTTATTTTTTGTAACTCTGTTGCCTGTGTCCTGTCTTAAGGAAGTCTTGTGACATATCTTAGGACCCAGCATCAAGGCGATGTGACTCTTCTCCCTGGCTTCACCTCACATGTTAAATTGTGTCACATACCTAGTAAGCACCTAGGTGATATGACTCTTCTCTTCTGCATGAGTCCTGCCTACTTGGGACATTGGGCCATATATCTGAGCCTGTGTCTTAAGTGATGTGAATCTTTTTTTCTGCAAGAGCCTTTAGAATGGGGTGATGTGACATATTGCTCAGCCCAATACTTAGGTAAGATGACTCGTTTTTTCCTGAACTATGCCCATGAAAAGGAGCTTTGATGTATCGCTGGTCCCAGCATGAAGATGACGTTTCTTTTCTTACTAGGTCCAGCATAAAGAGAAAATTGTGGCATACTGCTGGAACCCCCACCCTGATGATGTAACTCTTTTGCCTGTTCCAGAATAACAAAGGATTTTTTACATACCATGGGCCTATTCTGTAGGTAATCTTGTTCTCATCATTAGTATGCATTTCTTTTTCCTATATTTTCTACATTTGGGTTTGTGTCTTATTGCTGAGTCCAGCCCCCGGTTATCATAACCCCAATTTCTAGACCCTGCATTGAGAGGGCATTGTGACATATTGCTTGGCACAGCACCTAAGTATGCTACCTTTCTGCAAAATTTTTTTCTCTACAAATGGTATGAAATTTCCATTGCTTCATTTCAGATGCATTATGATCGAACTGAAATTGAAATTTCACCAATATTAGATGTTTTGCCTTTCATGGCTACACTTAGAAAAATAGGTAAGGTTATGAGTTGCAAATTTGTACAAAGTTCACAGAAGCTTACAACAGTAACACATAATCTATAAGCTCCTTGGTTGGTACACAGAGTTTTATAACATGGCTCAGCAAAAGTTAAGGTTTTGACTCTTGATTACACATGCAGGTAAGAGAAAAATTTGTCAACATCCCACATTTACAAAGCCCACTGTTGAAGTCCTGAGTCTAACAAGTAAATAAAGTACAAAGATGGAATTGTGACTTTCATATATGGATCTTGCTACAGGTGAAATCGTAACTCACTTCTGGACCCACATCAGGGGCATAATAATGTGTCTTCTGTCTGAACCTAGCCTATAAAGAGGGATGTTGCCTATCATAACTGAGTTTAAAGCAGTATGTAAGATTGTGAGTCAATAGGAGCATGTAGGCCTCAGAATGGATTGCAACTCTCATGCATGTTGCTTAAAGCCTTTGTATGTTGTAGAGTGTGTCATGGGATCACCCAGAATACACATGAGATTGTGACTCTTATATACTCACCAAACAAACAGTCAAAGTTGTCACCCTAATAGATGAAGAGATTGTGCCATATCACTAGGCCTAGTACCTCTAGGTGTTGAGAATTTTAAGCTTAAATTCTTTTCCATGGTTGCATTGCAAAACATCCCTGGGTTAGAATCATAATACTTTAACCCTCTGCTTGGACCCTGACAACAGTGGATATTATCACATGTCTTTAGGCCTATCAGCTAAGTGGTGTGTCTCTCCTGCCAGTGCCCTGCCCACAAAGGACACTGTGACGTATCACTAGATAAAGCATCTAGGTAATACAAATCTACTCTCCTGCAGAATCCTGCCCACTGAAGAAATTGTGACGTACCACTGAGTGAAAAACCTAGGTGATGTGACTCTCCTCTTTGTCCTGGACTCTGCCAAGAGAGTCCCAGAAGATGTGCTGAGCCCAGTCCCAAGAGACATTGACTATCCACTTTTTTTAAACCCTGTATTCAGTAGGCATGATGACAAATTACTTGAGACTGTACCCAGGTGATATGACTCTTCTGACTGGGTCCTGCCTACAGTGCAGATTAATATGTATCCCTGGATCAGAATCCAGATGATTAGCCTCTTCTTCTGTCTTGTCTCTGTCCAAAGGGGAAATTGGGACATATACTTGGATTCAGCTCATATGCACAATAATAACTCTATGGTCATGGGTAAAGTTCTCTATCACCCACCTGTAAGAATACACAGAAAATTATCCCACTCAGGCGTATCATATAAAGCCTGAGTGGTACAAAGGGTGTCATAACAGGCACCCGAAAGCAGGTGGTATTGTGACTCTTGGATGCACACCAAGCTGACACAATTGTTATTCTCACCCATGAACAGAGCCTACCAATGCAGTGCTAAATCTCACACACATAAGCCATTGACTCTTGAAACGATTACACTTGTACATGAATCTGATCCACAGGTGTTTCATGATGTTTGAACCAAGATTAAGCAGAACTGTGGTGCTGTGTCTCTCTTATTAGAACACAGTCTTCAAGCGGGATTGGGGCTCTTACACATGGATCTTCCCATTGCTGAGATTGTGACTCCTGTACTATGACCCAACTCATAGAATGTGTTGATTCTCATACCCAAAGCTAGGACCTGAGTGGACTGAAAATTATTTCTGAACCTTCTTGAAAGTGTGATTAGGTCATGTAACTCTGCCCAGCACGTGGGTAATTCGATGCACATTTCTAGGCCCAGACCACAGATGAAATTTTGCCATATGCGCAACAAGCCCCTAATCAATATATAACACCATCCTTGTCTCTGCTTACAAAGGGCACTTTTATATATCACTGGGACCATCACCCAGGTGATGTGATTTACCTGCCTGAAAACTGCCTAAAAAGAGAATTGTGTCTTATATTTAGGTCCATCACGTAAGTGATGTGACTCCCTTCTACTGTCTTGGCCCTGCAGTTACAGAGCATTGTGACACATCACAGGCTACTGCACCCAGGAGATGAGATTTTTTGTGGGGGTTCTGCCAACATAGTAACATATCACTTGGCTCAGCACTGAGGTGATGTTTCTTCACTTTTCATTGTGTCCTGACCACAGGGAGCTTGGGACATGTTCCTGGGCACAGCACCAAGGTGAGCTCACTCTTTAGCCTTGTTACTGCAGTTAATGGTCATTGTGACATAATCCAGGCCAATTTCCTAGATGAAATGAGTCTTCTCTCATGCCAAAGTCCTTCCCACAGAGGGTTTTTTTAATATATCACTGAAACCAGCATCCAAGTGATCTGACACTTCTGCAAGGGTTTTGTCCACCAGGTGGAGTGCAACATCTCACTGGACCTGCACCCATGTAGGTGATGTGAGTTTCTTGCCTTCTTTCTGGCCACAGGTGATATTGTGTCATATACCTGACACCAAAACAAAATCCTAACAGCAACCCATATGTTTGGAGCCAGGACATGTGCAGGATGGTGACTCTAATTCTTAAATCTTTCCACAAGTGAAATTGTGAAACATACCTTTGCCCAGCTCCAGAGAGATTTAATAATTCTCCCTAGGTATAGCCCACAAATGAAATTTTGACAAATACCTGGCCAAGTAACTTGATGATTTTACTGTGCTATTTTAACAGTGGCCTCAGGAGGGATTGTATCATATTTCTGAACACATCATCTAGGTTACATGATTCTCCTCTCCTTCCTGTTCCCTGCTTAATTTGGTAATTGTAGCATTTCTAAACACTGCATCTAAATGATACGACTCTCTTTCCTGGGTCCTGTCAACAGGAGACATTTTGACATATTTTGGGGCCTGTTATTTAGGTGATATTACTCTCCACTTCTTCCTGGACACTGCCCACAAGGGACATTGTGCCACAGAGCTGGACCCAGAACACAAGTCCTGTGGCATTTCTGACAGGACTCTGTCTACAAAGATAATATTGAAATATTTCAGGCCCAGAATTTAGGTGATGAGGCTGTTCTGCCTGCTTCATAACCACTCATGGAATTGTAACATATTCCTAGACAAGACCCACAGGAAAGATGATGACTCTTAGGTGTGAACTCAGCAAATATACAATATTTAGGCTCTTATAATTAGGTGTAGGGACACATGTGATATTATGGATCACATTCTTGTACAAAGGTCACAAAAGATTACAACATTCACACATACTTTATGATGTCTTTGGGTTATACAAGTAGAACCAATGTAGCACTCAGCACACAGATGAAATTGTGAGTCTTGTATGCAAACCCAGCTGACAGAAATAACTGTCATCATCTCACATGGTTGTGGCCAACTGTCACACATAAAAACAGGACATGTGTGGTATCATAAATCTCACCTTTGATGTTTTCTGAAAGTGTGATTGTGATATATGTATTTGCCAAGCACCTGTGTGGTTTGACTTTCCAGAATGGTCCCAGTTTACATACGAAATTGTGACATCTGCCTGGGTCAACCCCGAGGGGATGTAACTCTCATGCCTAGGCTCTTCTCTCAGTAAGTGTTGTGACAGATCACTGGATCTAGCAGCCAGGTGATCTTACATTCTTGCCTGTGCCATGTCCACAAAAATTACAGTGAAATAATCCGGTGTCCACCTCATAGGTGATGTAACTCTCATCTTTGGAATGGGCCCTGCCCAAAGGAAGGATAGTGACATATCGCAATGCCAATCACACAGGTGAGGGTATACTTTTGCCAGAGCCATGCTGAAAGTAGGGCATTGTCACATACCTCTAGGCCTCTCACCTAAGTTATGTGGCTCTCTGGTTTGGGCCCTGCCGACCTGGAGAGTGACATATTTCTACGCCAGGCACACAGGTGAGGGCACTCTTTCGCCAGGGCTATGCTTCATAGAGTACATTGTGACATGTCTCTTCAGCTATCACCTGGTTGAATTGACTCCCTCTCTGGGATCTACTCACATGGAGCATTGTGGAACAAGCAGAGAATTTGCACCTCGTTTATGTAACTCCTTTTGCTGGATGATATCCTAAGACAGCCTTGTGACATATCTCAGGACCCAGCACCAAACAGATGTGGCTCCTCTACCTTGTTTCTGCTTACATGTTACATTCTGCATATTTGAAGGAAAGCCCCAAGGTGATAAGACTTTCCTCATCTCAATGAGCCCTGCCTGCTGGAAACATTTGGACATATTTCTGAGCCTATGATCTAAAAATGTGACTCTATTTTTCTGCCTGGGGCTTCACTTAAGAGGATTTTGGCACATTGCTGATCCCAACACTCAGAATATGTGACTCTCCTCTTCTTCCTGAACCATGCCCACAAAAAAAAGAATTTGGACCTATTGCAGGGCCCGGCATCCCAATGATGTTACTCATCTGCCTGGGTTTTGCAGAAAGAAGAAATTATGGCATATTGCATATTGATAAGCCCAGCATCCTTATGATGTGACTCTCCAGCCCAACATCCTTATGATGTTGGAGCCACTGAAGGTATTTTGACATATCTTCAGCCCATAATGTAGATGTTTTGGCTCTCCTAACTTGGCTGGGTATTTTCCACATGTGAGATGTTGTCATCTTGCCGGCTCCAGCATCCAGTTATTGAGACCTAATATCCTATACCCTGCCTAGAGAAGGAATTTTGACATATTGCCTGGCACACAATATAGGTGATGTTTCCGCCTGCATACTTATTCGGCCACATATGGGATTATGACATATATCTTGCTTTAGTTCATAGGCATGATGATCAAACTTATTTTGGGATTCAGCCAATAGGAGACATTTTACCTCTCATCATTAGGCTTAGGGCAACAGGTAAGTTCCTGGGTTACATATTTCTACCAAGGTCACAGAAACTTACTACACTGAGTTATATTTTTTCAAACTCTTTGGTAGTAGAATGTTTCATAACAGGGCCCAGCAAAAAGTTCAGATAGAGACTCATGGTTACACACCCAGGTGAAATCAAAAGTTGTCATCATCCAACATTTACAATGACTAAGTTTGAGGTCCTGAGTCTAACAATAGAATACAGCTCAAAGATGGAGGTTTGACTTTTATATGTTAATCTGACAAAAGTTGGGATGGTGACTCATTTCTGGACCCAGCCCACGGGCATAATAATGGGTCTTCCTCCTCAACCCTGCCTATAGGGGAGGTGATGACTATCAAACCTGAGTTTAGGGCTGTATGTAAGTTTGTGATCCCATAGGAGCAAGTAGGCCTCAGAGAGCTTTGCAATTCTTATGCAGGTTTAAAAAACCCTCAGCTCTTGTAGAGAGTGTTATGTATTGGCGTAACACACATGTGAGATTGTGACGCTAATATACACATTCAGGTAAAAGTTAAACCTGTCACTCTCAAAGATGAGGAGATTGTGTCATATGACTGGGCATAGTATCCAGGTGTTGAGACTTTTTGGCTCATATTCCTTTCCATGGGTTTATTGTTACATATCAATGGGACAGAATCATAAAAACGTGACTCTTCTGTATGGGCCCTATCAATAGGGGATATTATTACATATTTCTGGTCTTTTCAGCTAGGTGATGTGTCTCTCCAGCCTGTGTCCCCCACCCAGAGGACATTTTGAAATATCACTCTGCTCTCCTGCCTGGGTCTTGCTTATTGAAATGTGACTCTGTTCTCCTGCCTGGGTCTTGCTTATTGAAGGAATTGTGACATATGGCTGAATGCAAAACCTAGGTGATGTCTTTCCTGTCTATTCAAGAGTTTATACCTATGCTGAATTTTGTTTCATGACTTTGGTGTTCTACTATCATACCGGTAGCAAATCCTTTGATTAATGTAGGTTTGCTTTGTGTTTGGAAATTGTTATGTGTAATCCTATATGTATAGGAAGCATTACATATACCATATATATATTTAAGATTGTCAGGCTTTTCATGGTTTATTGGAATCTTAAGTAATTTTGTGGAGTTTTTTCTGTTTTTGGAAAAGTAAAATTAAAAATTGAAAAGGACTGTGTTGCAGGTGTGGGTCACTTTAAGCATTATGGACATCTTCATAATATTTTATCTCCCAACCCTTGAAAAACAGCATGCTTAAAAGTACGTTCTTGTCTGGGCATGGTGACTCACACCTCTAATCCCAGCACTTTTGGAGGCTGAGTAGGGTGCACAGAGAAGTCAAGAGATACAGACACTCCTGGCCAACATAATGAAAGGCCATCTCTACTAAAATACAAAAAGTAGCTGGGTTTGGTGGTGCATGAATGTAGTCACAGCTACTGTGGAGTCCAAGTCAGTGGAATCACTTGAACCAAGGAGGTGGAGATTGCAGTGGAGCTGAGATTGCATCACTGGACTCCAACCTAGCTCCAGAGTGATAGTCCATCTCAAAAGAAAAAAAGAAACCTGTGTTGCTTAATTTTTATATTTTTGGAGTTTTTCTGTTTTTCTTTTGTTACTAAATTCTAGTTCCAGTCCACCTGGGCTATAAACAATTTTCCATAAAATTTCAACTAAAAAATAATTAAGACTTTTTTTGTGGTGTCACATGTGGTCCATCTAGGAAAATATTTTATGTGCTATTGAAAAGGATGTCTATTCTGTTGTCTCTATATATTTCTTAGGTGTAATTATTGTACAGTACATTCAAGTTTTTGTTTCCTTATTGATATTCTGTCTTGCTTTATTTATTACTGAAAGTGGGGTATTGATGTATACTTCCATTATCTGATTGCTGCCTATTTTTGATTCAATTCTGTCAATGTTTGATTTATATGTTTGGAATAACTCTCCTGCATTTGTAGGTTCTCAGTGAATGAACCCTCTTACTATATTTTAATGTCCTACATTGTCCTTTGTGAATTCTGACATAAAATAAATTATATAAATATAACAGTTTTCAACTTAATACATTGTTACCTCTTCTCTCATTTGATTAACACTTCCATGGAATGTATTTTTATACTGCCATTTTCAGTCTAATTTTTATTAGATCTGAAATGAGTCTCTTAAAGACATGACATAGTTACATCCTGATATAGACAACAATATAGCCACATTTTTTTTTTCATTTGGAAGGATAATTTTGCAGGCTCTAGCATTCTTTCTTAGGCTTTTTATTTCAGTGTTTTAACTATGTCATCTTATTCCCTTCATGCACAAAAGATTGACATTCATAAATTTACTGGTAATCTTGCAGAAGCATACATATGAATAACACATCAATATTTTCTTTCTGAATTCCAGATTTTCTTCTTTTCTGTGACTTTCAAAACATTGCGTACATTTTGTCTTGTTAGAAATCTCTTTGTGTTAACCTTAGTTGAAACTGTCTGAGCGTCTTGATTTTCTTAAAATTTTTTACTAATGTTGAAGTACATATTAGTCTTTTTTTGGACTTCTACTGCACAATTTTCATTCCCTTTTGTGATTTTTATCTTTTTGTTGGTTTCACTTATTTACTTTTTTTCTTTATTTCTATTTTACTGATTAAGCATCATTGAGGTGGTGATTTTAATTTTTTAGCATTTTTTTAAAATACATCTAAACTAACCCAAATTGCCTCTGGTAATTTTTATATCTCCATTCTTTTATAACTGATTTCTGGATATTCATTTTTATCTTGATTAAGCCATATCATCTTGTTGTTTTGTATATGTTGTAATCTTAGGTTGCAATTTGCATAATAAAAAGCAACATTTCAAAATCTCTATTCAGTGGCTTTGGGGGAATATGATACCAATTTCTTAGGCTAGAGAATCTTGGAGTCTCTCAAGCCTGTTCTTTGGATGTTTTTTCTGATCTTGTGTGTTTTTTAGTTAAAAAAGATTCCCCATGTTTTTTTCTTTTTCCTTTTTATTGTTTATTTGTGTATTTATTTATTTATTTGAGTTGGAGTTTCACTCTTATTGCCCAGGCTGGAGTGCAATGGCATGATCTTGGCTGACTGCAACCTCCAACTCCTGGGTTCAAACAATCCTCCTGCCTCTGCTTACCTAAGAGCATGGCTAACTTTTGTATTTTCAGTAGAGACAGGGTTTCACCAGGTTGACCCGGCTGGTATTGAACTTCTTACCTCAGTTGATCCACCCATCTCAGCCTCCCAAATAGCTAGAATTACAGGTGTGATCCAATACTCCCAGCCATTCCACATATTTCTCATTGAGATCCTGCAGTCAGCTGGATACCCGTAGTCTGCCTATGATACTGAAGTCTTCCTTTTTTTGTAACAGTTATTTCTCTTTAGTCTCAGTCAACGTATACCATCTTTCCTTTCAACACTGTCTTGGAATATAGGAATTTGTTTTCGTAAAAACTCAAAAAGCCAGAAGCATGGACATGTCACTGTTTTATTTATTTTTGAAGGGGTAAGACAGGAGTTGTCAGTCTCTACACTTTTCATAGGATAAAAAATTTGTGTAGTGGGGAAATATGAAATAATTCTATTACACTTCTATGTGGTTCTTGGCATTTTGTTCACTTGGTGCTGCAAATGCTTAACTGATTCTTGGACTTCTCACAAAGACATTTTGGTAAGTATATTATGTTAAATTTATATGTTTATAAAAGAATTAGGCCCTGTGGTATTTTATTATCACCTTGTTAATGTGCCTTGTATAATTACACATTTGTAAAGTGTATTCACCTGAGTCTAATGAGGGAGAAATTTTGTCTTTTTTTGTTCATTTATTTCAGCTGGTTGTTTTCAATTTACTACAGAGATATTGATGGAGCACAACATAAAAGATTCATTCCAAAAAGTGACTCTGATAAAATATGAAAGCAGTGACTTTAACAACTTACTTTTTTTTATGGTTTTTGCTTTATTTAATATTCAGATATGACATATTGTGTTTATATTTATACTCTTTGTTTGCTTAACAGTAGTATTTTTTCTTTTTATTATTATAATTATACTTTGGGCTCTATGGTACATGTGCGCAACGTGCAGGTAAGTTACATATGTATACATGTGCCATGCTAGTTCGCTGCACCCACCAACTCGTCATCTAGCATTAGGTATATCTCCCAATGCTATCCCTCCCCCCTCCCCCCACCCCACAACAGTCCCCAAAGTGTGATGTTCCCCTTCCTGTGTCTATGTGTTCTCATTGTTCAATTCCCACCTATGAGTGAGAATATGCGGTGTTTGGTTTTTTGTTCTTGCGATAGTTTACTGAGAATGATGATTTCAAGTTTCATCCATGTCCCTACAAAGGACATGAACTCATCATTTTTTATGGCTGCATAGTATTCCATGGTGTATATGTGCCACATTTTCTTAATCCAGTCTATCATTGTTGGACATTTGGGTTGGTTCCAAGTCTTTGCTATTTTGAATAATGCTGCAATAAACATATGTGTGCATGTGTCTTTATAGCAGCATGATTTATAGTCCTTTGGGTATGTACCCAGTAATGGGATGGCTGGGTCAAATGGAATTTCTATTTCTAGATCCCTGAGGAATCACCACACTGACTTCCACAAGGGTTGAACTAGTTTACAGTCCCACCAACAGTGTAAAAGTTTAAAGAAACGCTACCAAAGTGCAGGTTATTGCAAGGGCAGAAAAGCAGTTTTAATGGCTTTCCTCAATGTTTGTCCTCTACACATAGTAAAACAAATGTGACAAAGCTTTTGAGTTGTGCTCAAATTTCAGGGAACATAAAAAAAAAAAGTTAGTGGGAGAAATGCTACAAATGTGAAGAATGTGGCAAAGACTGTACATTGTTCGCAGATTTTACTATAAAAAAGGGAATTCATATTGTAGAGAGATGCCACAAATGTGAAGAATGTGGCAAAGCCTTTAAAAAGTTATCAAGCCTTACTGAACATAAGAAAGTTTATACTGGAGAGAAATCTTACAAATATAAAGAATGTGGCAAACCTTCACCTGCTCCTAAACCTTTATTAAACACAAGAGAAATCATGCTGGAGACACATCCTAAAAATGCATGGAATGTGGCAATGCCTTTAAGTGCTTCTCAGACCTTACTAATCATAAGAGAATTCAAACTGGAGAGAAACCCTACAAATGTGAAAAATGTGGCCAAGCATTGAGCTCATTCTCACACCTCATTAGACATAAGGAAATTCATACTAGAGAGAAAGTCCACAAGTGTTAAAAATGTGGAAAAGCCTTTAACAAGTCCTCATATTGTGTTCAACATCAGACATTTAATGCTGAACAAATGCAATATAAGGTTAATGACTGATGAAGACTATTTATTTGACATCTTAGAAGGTCTCTAAGAACTTGGTTTACAATCTCGATGTTTCTGTTTTGGGTGCATATATAGCACTTTATTCTTACATAATGTTCTTTTTTGTCTTTTTAAAAAATCTATGCTGAATTAAAGCCTGTTTTGATAGAAACTATAATTGCAACGGCTGCTTTTTTTCTGTTTTCTATTTGCTTGGTAGATTTTTCTTTTTCCATTTATTTTTATCTTATTTTAGATGGGTGTCTCAATTACAGCATACCATAAGATATTAACTCTGCATTCAATTTGCCACTCTGTTTTTTAATTGGGATATTAACCCATTTACATTTAAAGTTAGCATTTTTATGTGTGGATTTGATTCTGTCCCTGTGATCTTATCTGGCTCTTTTGCACATTTATGTATTTGCTTTATAGTGCCAGCTGTTTATGTACTTTTGTGGTTTTGTTGCTGTTGTTGCTGTTGTTTTTGTAGTGACTTGTAATAGTCTCTTATTTAATGCTTTCTTCAGAAGTTCTTGTAAGGCCGGTCTTGTGGTAATCAAGTTCCTCAGTGTTGGCTTATCTGAATAGGATCATACTTATTTTTACTTCCATAGCTTACTTTGGTAAGATATAAAATTCTTGTTGTGAGAAGTCAGGGACTCTGAATGAAGGGACCTGCTGAAGCCATGGCAGAAGAACATAAATTGTGAAGATTTCATGGACATTTGTCAGTTCTCCAAATGAATACTTTTATAATTTCCTATGCCTGTCTTTATTGCAATCTCTGAACATAAATTGGGAAGATTTCATGGACATTTATCACTTCCTCAATCAATACTCTGTTTCCTATGGCTGTCTCTACTTTAACCTCTTAATCCTTTCATCTTCATAAGCTGAGGATGTATGTCACCTCAGGACCCTGTGATGATTGCGTTATCTGCACAAATTTTTTGTAAAGCATGTATGTTTCAACAATATGACATCTGGCACCCAGAAAAAGAACAGGATAACAGCAATGTTCAGGGAACAAGGGAGATAACCATAAGGTCTGACTGCCTATGGGGCCAGGGAGAACAGAGTCATATTTCTCTTCTCACAGGAAGTCAATAGGAGAAATATCTCTGAATTCTTTTCTCAGCAAGGAATAGCCCTGGGAAAAAAGGCATTCCCAGGGGGAGGTCTCTAACGTGGCCTCTCAAGGAGTGTCTGTCTTATGCGGTTGAAGATAAGGGATGAAATACAGCCTGGTCTCCTGCACCGTCCTCAGGCTTGCTGGGATTCAGAAATTCCAGCCTGGCAAATTCTAGTCAGATCCATTGTCTGTTCTCAAGCCCTGTTTCCTGTTAAGATGTTTATCAATGACAGTGCATGCCCAGTGGGACATGGACCTTCATCATTAATTCTAATTTCACCTTCACCTTGTGATCTTGCTCTGCCCTCTTGCCTTGTGATCTTTTATTGCCCTATGAAGCATGTGAACTCTGTGACCCACTCCCTATTCATACACCCCTCCCTTTTTGAGATCCCTAATAAAAACTTGCTGGTTTTGTGGCTCAGGTGGTCATCACAGAACCTGCTGACATGAGATGTCACTCCGAGAGGCCCAGCTGTAAAACATCCCTTTATTTTTTTACTCTTCCTCTTTATTTCTCAGACCAGCTGACACTTATGGAAAATAGAAAAGAACCTATGTTGAAATATTGGGGGCTGCTTCCCCTGATAATTCTTGTTTGGAATTCTTTTTTTAAAGAAAGTTGAATATTGGCCCCTAGTCTCTTTTGAGTTGTAGGATTTCAGCTGAAAGGTTTGTTGTTTGTCTGATGGTCATCTTTTAGTGGTGGCCTGGCCTTTCACTCCAAATGCCTTTTCATTTTGACCTTGGAGAATCTCATGATTTTGTGTCTTGACAATGACCTTCTTGTAGGGTATCTTACTGGGGTTATCCACATTTCCTTCATTTGAATGTTGACCTCTCTATCTAGGCTGGAAAAATTCTCATGGATGATATCTGGAAATATGTATTTCAAGTTGTTTTCATTCTTCCCATCGATTTCAGGCATTCTTTTTAATCATAGATTTGGTTTCATTACATAATCCTGTATTTCTTAGAGACTTTGATTCATTTCTCTTTATTCTTTTTTCACTATTCTTGTCTGTCTTATTTCAGAAATCCAGTCTCAAAGCTCTGAGATTCCTTCCTCTGCTTGGCCTATTCTGCTGTTAATACTTTTGATTACATTATAAAATTTTGTATTGTGTTTTTCAGCTCTATCAAGTTGACCACATTTTCCTCCTGATTAGCTATTTTTTCCAATAATTCCTGCAATTTTTTCCCTTTATTGCATTGGGTTGCAACTTATATTTGTAGTTCAATGAAGTTTATTTCTATCCATATTCCGAACTCTACTTCTGTCATATTAGGCCTTGCTGAAATGACCAAATTACATAATTTGGCCAAGAATAGGCCAAATTATTCTATTACAGAATAGGCCAAGCACAGGAAGGAATCTCAGAGCTTTGAGACTGGCTTTCTGAAATAAGACAGACAAGAATAGTGAAAAAGGAATAAAGAGAAATGAATCAAAGTCTCTAAGAAATACAGGATTATGTAATGAAGCCAAATCTATGATTAAAAAGAATGCCTGAAATCGATGGGAAGAATCAAAACAACTTGAAATACATATTTCCAGATGTCATCCATGAGAATTTTTCCAGCCTAGATAGAGAGGTCAACATTCAAATGAAGGAAATGTGGATAACCCCAGTAATGACCAAATTACAGATTTTGGTCATTTGGATGAAAGGAGTCACTGTGGCTTTTTGTGTTTTCAACATTTTTGCACGGATTTTGTTGAAGCTTTCTGGGCATGTCTTTGAGGTTGCTGAACTTTGAATGGAGTTTTTTTTTTTTTAATCCTATTCAATGGTCTGTAATATCTAATTGTGGTATAAGGTGGGTTCAGCCTACAGGCTTTGCTCCTGGGAATTTTTGTTTGTTTGTTTGTTTGTTTTGTTTTTGGTGGCAGGGAGACAATGCTCAGCTCCCAACTCACAGGCTGCACACTCTGGGTCAGTTGTATTTATTTCCAACTGTCTTCTCTGGCTCCTTGAAATTTCAAGTCCATCACTCTGTAGGACTAGCATGCCACAGCTGCAGCAAAGTGATAGTGAATATGGGTTTCTGCCTGCTTTTGGGTATTTACCTTAGTGGCAGGAGCAAAGAATTTGGGAAGTGGGTGAGGAGGTACCTGCTGAACACTGTGTGTGCTGTTTCACTAATGGTTGGTTGTGTTAGCTTGGTGCAGGATACTGACCAGTGAATGTTGTGATGCCTTCTTTGTGCCCCCACCAATAAAGAAGTGATTGTTCAGAGTATGGGAGAATACACAGTTCTCTGCACAGTGTTAACACAAAGGCAGAGTTGTGGCTTTCTGGCTCTCTGCCCGCCAAAGCTTCATCTACAGCGGAAGCTGCTGTGGGTGTCAGGGGAATACTGCATTCTTATTTGCTGGTGGGTCAAGCAAAGTCCAACCCACCTTTGCAGACATGTGCCACCAAAGTATTATCAGGAGTTGCTATGGTCTCCGGAGAAGCTGCAGTATGGGGAACATACACATGGGCTGGTGCAGCCACAGGGGCTGCTTTGCTGGAGCAATTAGGGCTGAGGCATCATCCACCAATGCAGATGTTATGGTATGGTAAACTACTCTTCCAGAGGAGCTGAGACTGCCCTGAAAGTGGCTGCAGCCAGACTGGGATCCTGGGAGAGACCAGTAGACCAAGGAGTGCTCAGTTGGAGCAGCTTCTTCTCATTTGCAAGACTATCCTGCAGAAATTATGTCCAACAAGTTCTCTAGGGCTAAAGTATCTTACAAGAGAAGGTTTAGCCTAGAGAAATGGCCATCACTGGCCACACTTTGCTACAGATGCTCTTGTGCCAAACCCACTGGGCACCACATAGGCTGGCTTGCTGCTCCACCTCTTTGCTTTTCTTCTGGGGGCCTGCATCTCAGAGAGATGTAGGTCAGTAATCCCTCAGTGCAGTCAGCCCAGGATGGAGGAGCTGTGCTTCTGGCCAAGTAGAGGTTCACTGTCTGGTGAGGAGCAGTGAGATGTGTGTGAAACACATGGAAGTTGGACTGGCCTCTTCTCCTTGGGTAAACTGCAGCTTGTTTAAGGTGTGAATAATGCACTTAAGTTTTTGGACTTTTCATTAGCCCGAGGCAAGCAAGGACAGTTCTACTGCAGAAGCAGTGGCAGAAATATATTCAGTTGGTGCTGGAGTCTCTGTCCAGGGAATTGCTAACTTGCTACTGGCTCAATAACTCTGGGAATGATTGGCTAGTGGGCCAGTCCTGGAGAACCTTCCTAGTGAGAATATAGGAGAACAGGCCCTTACATAACAATGTGGCCACTTTCTGAAGGGCTGTTGCATTATTCTGAGTGTCCATTGCAGTTTCTAGTCATCTCCAACTTTCCAGTATCTGAAGTCATCACCAGTAAATGCTGCAAAACAGCAACAATGGCAGCATGCCCTTTTCTCTGGGAGCCCTATCCCAGAGACATTAGACCTTTTTCCAGCACAAAAGCACGTATAGGAGGTAGCAAAAATCTCAGTTGAAAGATCTTACCCAGTGAGTATAACATAATTGGGGACCCACTTGAAAAGCAATCTAGCCAAATTTCAGTAGGACAGCTCTGCTGGGCAGAGGTACCACTTCCATCCTCAGTTTATTTGGATCCTCAAAAGCCAGAAGGCTGGAACAGCTAAGTCACACAAACAGCAAAAAGGGCAGCTCACTCCTCCCTCCAGGAACTATATCCCAAAGACATTCCAAAATTCCATTGATCAAAGAGCACCAGTGGTGGTACATGGACACCGTGGTTGGAAAGCACTTCCCAGTGAGGAGGAATGAGATTGCAGACCTGCTTTAATAGGCAATCTGGACATGTCTTTTTACAGCACCTGTACTGTGCTAGGAGATTCTTTCTGTCCCGTCGGCTTGAGCTCTTCAAAGCCTGAAGGCTGGAATGGCTAACTTGCCAAAGCAGCAAAGATGGTGGCCCACTCCTCTTTCTGGTAGCTCCATCATGTGGAGGTGAAATACTGTTTTCAATGGTTGGCTGGAATTATAAGCCAGGAGATCTTACCCTGTGAGGAATTGTGGAAATGAGTCCTACAGACCATCACAGCTCAGCCCCCTGGATTCTGCCTGTTTCCTATGGGAGTGTACAAGGATGTAACCTCCTGCTTTGCTGGAGGTACAGCTAATTTTTCTTGGAAGCCTGGAAAGCCAGATTATCTAAGGCTCTTGAATCCCTGCACTGGCCTGGGTGGCTGCTTGCTGGGACTCCATGTAGCACTGTTTGTTAAACAGAAGGCCATAATGAAGTGGGTTCACGAGGGTATCTCCTTACCTGAGGGTTGCAAAGATCAGTGATAGAATCATGGGTTGTTAGGGTCACACATTCAATTACTGATTTACTGGGTGGAAAGTTTCCCTTAGCTTCATATTTTTCCCAGATGGCCCATTATTCTACCTTGCTTTACTCCATTCTCTAATAGATAAGTCATTTCTTTGATTGTTCCCAATGTTAGTACCTGGATGTTTCAGTTGAAGCTGCTGTATTTATGCATATTTTGCATTTCTTTCTGTGAGAACTACACAGTCCAGCAGATTCTAGCTGGCAATCTTGATTACTTTCCTCTAAAAGAAACCTACTTTTTTATTTTGAAAGAAATTAAGCCAGACCAGTGGCTCACACCTGTGATTCCAGTGCTTTGGGACACTGAGGGGATCATATCAAGAGGTCAAGAGATCAAGACCGTCTTCTCCAACACGGCAAAACCCCATCTCTACTAAAAATACAAAAAATTAGCTGGCTGTAGTGGTGAGCACCTGTGGTCCCAGCTACATGTGAGGGTGAGGCAGGAAGATCACTTGAACCTGGGAGGTGAAGGTTGCAGTTAGCCGAGATCGCACCACTGCACTCTAGCCTGGTGAGAGTGAGACTCCATCTCAAACAAAAACAAAACATAAAATGTAATATCACTTTCAAAAGCAAGTATTGATGTAATTTAACTCCTACATTTGATGCTTTCTTCATTTCTAGTGTTTATGTGAAAGAACATGGTCAATTGTTGCTGTACCAGAGTTATGAGAGGTTCTTCTATATTAGATAGACAGATTTACATTCTTTTTCATGGAAGGTTAAGAAAACTGAAATCTAATGTAAATGAAGAAAATCTAAGTAGAAAGGCCATTTAGTGGTTGGTTTGCAGCAGTATTTTTGTTTTGTTTTGTTTTGTTTTTGTTTTTGTTTTTTTGGAGTTGGAGTTTCACTTTTGTTGCCCAGGCTGGAGTGCAATGGCCCAATCTCCACTCATTGCAACCTCCAACTGCCAGATTCAAGCACTTCTCCTGCCTCAGCCTCTTGAGTATCTGGGATTACAGGCATGCACCACCACACCTGGCTAATTTTGTGTTTTTGGTAGACACGGGGTTTCTCCACATTGGTCAGGCTGATCTGGAACACCCAACCTCAGGTGATCTGCCTGCCTCAGCCTCCCAAAGTGCTGGGATTACAGGCATGAGCCACTGCATCTGGCCATGTTAACGGCGCATTATATGTGACAGGATGATAGGAGTGTTTTAAGTGATCAGGATAGTATTCTGCACAGCAAGAGAAACCATATGAATTTTAAAAGAAAATTCCTTTACCATTTGTAAATTAACATAATCAATATACAGTAAATTTACAAATGCCTTTTTAATGACAATGTGTGAACACAATTTGTTTTAATAAACCAAAATTGTTGTTTTTGTGTTATGGCTATTTTACATTCCATGTGTATTTTGCCACTGATGTTAACTTTTCCCATCTTACTCAAGGTTGTAGGTAACAGATGGTAACAATATACTATCAGGTGACAGTGAAATAACATCTCTAGTGGTTACTTTGTTAGTGGTCTTTAACTGAAAACAATTTTGGGAATATGGTTTCTACCACTTACATTTTTGTTTTTCTTGTAACTACAGATTATTATGATGGTTGCAATGAAGATTTTGAGTATAATGGAACTATATGTTTCAGAATTCTGACCAGCTATTTATAAAATTTTATCCTACTCTTTTTGAAAACATGACTTCTCTGGTCTGCTAAACATACACAGACTTTCAGTTTTGGTTTACGTGGTTTTAAATGTACAGACATATCTCTGTAAAATAAAATTAAGGTGTAACAGATTTATAGAGAATAATCATATTTGTTTACAGTCATGTGCCTACTTTGAGAAGAAAAGAAAAATATTAGAATGAAACAGGTAATTATACAAACATTGATAATTCACCAGCAAATCAGAATCTTTGAAGAATTTGAAAGCAAATTTATTATCTCTGCTTTGTATTAAATGTATTTATCTAATATGTCATTGCTCCTGGCTTTGAAGTATCTTATGCAAATTCCTTTTTATATCTGTTCATTTGTGGCTAACTGTAAACATAATACACAATTTTGTTTTTGTCCAGTTTTGTAAAACATTATTTGTATAATTTCCTCACAGATTATGAAAGTGGCTTTGGTGAAATATAATGGTGTTCACAAAATAATTTTCACATGTGAGTAACTTCACAGTATGTGCATTATTGAATGTTATTTATTTCGTATATTTTATATTTTGTTTCAATTAGAAAATGCAATTATCCAATTTTTGTTTAGTTATCATTCATTTTACTTCATAAAATTGATATAATTGAGCTTATTAAATGTATAGGGCCAATTTATTCAAGTAAATAGTTGAATGTTTAATAAGTGGTGAGGTCTTTTTGGCATATAATGAAGTAAAAAAGACAAAACTGGCTATGTAATAGAAGCTACATGATTAGAAAAAATATTCTTTTTAAAATTAGCCTATTGTCTCCAGTGAAAAATTGAAAATATCTATAATAAATAAATGACATGAATTTTTCTCAAAAAGAGATCATAATTGTATGAAAACCTTGTAAAATTATTGGATTATGTTGTTACATTTAAACATCTATGGAGGAAGGCAGAGCATTAGTCTATGCAGTCAAACCTGGAATGGCTGACACGTTAAGGGTATTCATCACAGTTATTGAAAGCTAAAATGCCCTGAACTCTTTTCATTTAGATTAATAAAATATGGTTTAGTCTTCCTCCTCTATATTCTGGCTTAGACAGAATTATCACGCCATTTTTTTACATTCCATTTTATTTATTTATTTTTTTTTTTCTTTGAGATGGAATCTCACTCTGTTGCCCAGGCTGTAGTGCAGGGGCACGATCTCAGCTCACTGCTACCTCTGTCTCCTGGGTTAAATCTATTCTTTTGCCTCAGTATACCGAGTTGCTGAGAATACAGGCACCCTCCACCAAGCCTGGCTAATTTGTTGTACTTTTAGTAGAGATAGTGTTTCACCATGTTAGGCAGGATGGTCTTGATCTCCTGACCTTGTGATCCACCCACCTGGGCATGCCAAAATGCTAGGATTACAGGCATCAGCCACCATGCCCAGCCTTACTTCTAGATTTTGAAGCAGCTCATCCTCAACTTAATGTCTCTGAGGATAGAAATACTGTGTGATATGGAAAAACAAAACCAAATATTTCTTATAACCTAAGGAGTCTTTATTTCTGCCCTGCTGTCCTGGACTTTCAGAAGTGTAGTTCTGGCAGACATTACTGAAAGGTCGATGTGGGAAACAAGCTTAAATGAAAATGGGGTATGTGTGAAGACTGTCTTTTTAGGAACTGGCAGGATTAGCCTTCTGTTCTGGGTAGATTTCGGGCAATCAGATGATACATAAAGAGAGGTTACATTGTACCAGGTCGTAAGAAAAGCTGGATTCTGCCACTAGTAAAACTCTGTAAGAGTGGTATTTTTTGGCCTATGAATTGGATAAGTTTTTAAATATAATCGACATGTTTGTTCTGTATGTTTTCAATAATTCTTTCACAAGAGCTCTTTGCTTTATTCCTATACTGACGCAGATTCTGAGCACCTTTAAATCTGTTCATTATCAGATAATGAAAGATAAAGAATAAGTAAATGAATCTGTTTCAGTTTTTGTGGTTAATTTAGCCGGTAAATATAATCTCATTTCTATAATCTTTAAGTTCTACTAATGAAGGCCAGAATAGATTTTTTTCTCCTAAAATTTTAGCAACTATAAAAGCATGTTTATAAAGTCACTTTTATAGATACTGTAAATATCCGTTGTCAATTGTGTTGGTTTCTAAGATAAAATATGTGAGAATTATACTACCCAACGTGACCAATACAATGTTTTTAAGTTGCCTATATAAAAATCTATCAATTTTGAATTGCATAACTACCTAATTTTTTTTAAGATTGAGGATAAGATGAAAAATAATTTGTACAATTAACATGAACTAAGTTTCCTGAAATTATTTACTCATTTAAGAAATCTAATTACATTTGAAATAAATTGCTGTCATTTGTTAGTATTTGTGTATCACATTTTTTAAATATTTTTCCCTAAAACAGGTAACAATGGGAACAAAGAAGAAAACAAAAATTCAGTGATTGTCATAAAAATAAATTTGAAGAAAATACAAGGTTTATTTGACGACCTAATTAAAATAATGTAAAGGATTAACAACTTTTTTTTACACATTTTTTGACAAAAATAACCCTGACATAGTAATGTGCAGAAAATACTATTAATTATATTCTTCAGACACTCTTACTGACTTTGGCAGTTTGAGAATCTCCAGCACAGTCCCAGGATTCCCTAGGAATTTCTTCTAGGACAACATCCTATGGAAATGGAGCAGAAGACCATGTCCGCGTGCACGTGCACACACACACACACACACACACACACACACACACACACACACACAAATGGATACTCACCCCTTAGAATCCAGTGGTTGCAAGTTGCAGAAAAAGTAGGCCATCCTTGGAGGTCTAGGAAGGGGCTATGGTCACCATCCCAGAAAAGGGGCCTGGACCTCCAGTGAGCCCTCCTGCCTGCAAGGGCCTCAGAGGGGCCTGTGCAGGCCAGCCTAGGTGCTCTGTTCTGTTCCTGGACCTTGAATCCTGCCTCACCTGCTAGCTTTTTTTCACAACAAAATCAGGATGGCAATGCCCAGTGCAGTCCCACTTGAGGAAAGAAATCAAGAGTATCAAGTCCCACACCCATCCTGTAACATTAAGTGACTTATTGATTTATTAGTCGACAAGTTAGAGCAGATTAATTAGTCAATAAGTTAGTGTTCTCTAACCCCCTAAGATTACAATCTAAAAGGAAAGCTGGGTGGCATCTCCATGAGGCTGTGCATTGGAGAAAGGATAGGTCACCTGGGCTTCAGTGATCATGTTCCCCTAGCCAATCAGTGAAGACATGGGCTTGGCAAAAGCAGACAATAAGGTTGGCAGGCAGCAGACAAGCTGAGCTGTCACGCAGACATAAAGGGGTAGGCATGAGGGGTCCCAGAGTGGGCAAACCCTCTCAGAGCCCTTAACTCAGCCCAGAGATTCTTCAGCCTTTTGAAGCACAGGATGTACCTGGAGATGCTGGGTGGGCACTGTGCAGTGGCCTGGCAAATGTGGGGTGAGCAGCCAGTCATTGAGGGGATTTCATTGCCCATTTTTTGATGGGCAAACGGAATCCCCAAAGCCACAAGTCAGGAGGGGCAAAAGCACTGGCGTGCGGCATTGCCATTTTTCTTCACTGACACCCATAAGTTTCAGACATCCCTGGGCTTGCCTTGAGGAAGAACATGCCTCTTCCTTGAGAGTCTAGGCACAAAAGCAACCAGTCATCTGCGGCAAAGCCATCCACAGCCCCTTTTGTGGGCTCACGTGGGCCTCCTTAATCCACTGGCCTGTGAAACCCAACTGGAATTCCAGAGTCCAGAGTTCACATTTGGTTCTAGAACCAAAATTTTAGTACTCAGGCCAGAGCAGAATTGGACCTGTTAATTCCAAGACACAAGGCTCAAATCAGAGAACAGACTTGACTGTTCAGCTGCACCTAGGCGGTGTGTCTACTGTTCCAAGCAGATCCCATTTTCTTCCTGCCTCCAATTATTTCACCTGCAAGTTGTTATTTGTACCAACTCTTTCTCTACCCTGCATATTCTATGACTTTTTGAAATTTCTGTGAAGATTGCATCAGCTAAGCATTAAGGGTCACAGTGCTCTAGCCTACTCAGGCTGTGCTGGGAAGAGAGATCTCTCAAACTTTCTTGACACCTAAGAGTCATGAATAAATAGTACCAACACTATGAGGAGGGCTGTCACATATTCAGACCCTTTTCTGGTCTCCATACTAAAATACTCTTTTCTGGTCTCCTTATCAAAAGGTACATTAGAATGACAAGGAAAATAGGACACCAAGCTGGCAGTTCTGCCTTTTAAAGGGCAGCCTCAGCCTGGTCACAGTGAACCACAATTTCAGGGTCTTGTTCAGCATGTCATGCCTTGGAAAATAGTGGAACTGGGGCCCCAGAATGTCGTGGCCCAGTGAATATGGAGAAGGTCACCTCAGCAGCCTGTATACAGCCAGTCACACCCATAACAGAAACAGACTCTACCAACTCCACTGCCTAAACCAGCCTATATGATGGATGAAACTGACAGTGTTATCTTGACTTGGGCATACCTGGTTATTGACCCTCTATAAATAGATGCTTCTGAGTGTTCAGAGTTCCAAATCTAAAAAAACCTTGTCATGGTCAACCTGGAGATTACTCTTTATCTATGAGGAATGTCTGAGCCCCTGTGCTGTCCCAACATGTGGCGTAAGAATACGGGTCACACACGGAATTGAGTCTATTCCATTTTTGTTCAATGAGGGCTGACAGGTGAAAGCTTGTTCAGAAAAAAAAGTGCTAAATAAAAAGGCTATACAAACTGCGTGTTTTTTGCAAGCGGGCATGGTTATTCAGCTATGCCCACTGACACTGTGCTTTCTGCTCTGTGTGGAAGTTTCCACTGAAAGTCTATATCTCATTTACTGGTTCTGAGTCTCTTCTTTCACAGCTTGATCCTTGTGCCATTTCAATGGGTGTCGAGTTTGACACGACTTACCCCATAGTGAAGAAGGATTTCAGACTCTGCTCAATGTGCTTCAAAGCTCACCAAGGCATCAGCTCTAGAAGGATTAATTTATTCCTTTTACCACTCTCATCAAGGCCTCTATTTTAAATGTACAATCAGTGGAATACAAAGAAAGACCAGTAAGAAACATATCATGGTCAGAAGCAAGATTAATGCCAAAATGGGCTGTGACTGCTTGCGAAGTAAAACGTAGCATGTTTTCTTTATCCTCTGGGCAGCCATCAACTTCTTTCATCACTTTTTGGCTTCAGCAATGCTTTTTAAGCTCCATTCTGCCTCTGGAGGAACCATAAGCCACGGTTGGTAAACATCTTTACTTAATCCTGATGCAAGAAAGCTTTCTCCTGACAAATATGACCTCTGTGATTATGAGCTTGTAGGAAATCTAGACAGTGCCCTACCTTAAAACTTATGAAAGGGAGATGAGTAGGTCTGAGGGAAAAAATTTCCCTTAATTTCCTTTGGCAAGTTCAAAAAATTGTGATGGTAGAAGAGTGTACAGAAGAGGACAGCATAGTATAATTCCTCATCATGTCAGTTTACAGCCAAGAGTTTTTAATCCTAGCTGTGAGAGCTCCAAATAAACACCAGAAGTTAACTCACTGCATCTATCAATGACTAATTGAACATTTTGTATATCACACTGAGGAGTCCTCATTGAGGATTTTCCCATTGAATACATAGAGATAAAGACTGGAAAAGGTAAAATAGCAACTCCATGAAATCCTTAGATAAAATGTAGAAATGTTCATCTCCTCATATCATTAGCTTTTTTTGCATATATTTGCATGTATATCAACCCATAAAGCAGATATTTTCATTTCTTTTTTTTTTTTTTTGAGACAGAGTCTCACTCTGTCACCCATGCTGGAGTGCAGTGGTTCGATTTCAGCTCACTAAAAGCTCCGTCTCCCGGGTTCAGGCCATTCTCCTGCCTCAGCCTCCCCAGTAGCTGGGACTACAGGTGTCCGCCACTGCGACCGGCTAATTTTTTGTATTTTTAGTAGAGACGGGGTTTCACTGTGTTAGCCAGGATGGCCTAGATCTCCTGACCTCATGATCCACCCACCTCGGCCTCCCAAAGTGCTGGGATTACAGGCGTAAGCCACCATGCCAATAAATCAGTTATATGTCAAGTTAATTTAAAAAAAAAATTTCAGCCAGGCATGGTGGCTCACACCTGTAATCCCAGCACTTTCAGAGGCCAAGGAGGGTGGATCTCTTGAGGTCAAGAGTTCAAAACCAGCCTGGCAAATATGGTGAAACATGGTCTCTACTAAAAATACAAGAAAAGAAAACAAAAATGATGGCACTTGTAATCTCAGCTACTTGGGAGGCTGTGGCAGGAGAATCACTTGAAACCATGAGGCAGAGGCTGCATTGAGCAGAGATCATGTCCCTGCACTCCAGCCTGAGTGACAGAGCAAGCTTTTCTCTCAAAAAAAAAAAAAATTTAAACGTAGAGACACACATATGGTCTAGACATGTCCTGGTGGAGTAGAGTGGGTATGATCCTGTTCTGGGAAAGGAGAAAGAACAGTCAAGGCCTTGGATTATTTTTGGGGGATCCACTAGGACACTAATGAAGAGGCAGTCAGGGCCTCAGCCTAGCAACACTGAGGCTTGCAGGGGGCTTCTGAAAGCAGCAAAAATATAGTTGGACTATAAGCTGGCTTGAAGACTTCTGGGGTAGAGTAACTGAGAGAGATCCTCAGCAAACATAAGCCTTGATGACTATGGCTGGGCCAACCTAAAATATCTTATCTCTTCTGTTTTATGAAGCAGAACATAGAAAGGTAAATTTAAAAAAAAATCAAGAGAAATAAAATGTAAAAATAAATTTAAAGTAAGTGAAAAATAGTAAAGACAAATAAAATAAACCAAAATAGAGAAAAAGAGAGAAATGCAATTAAGATAAGTGAAAATAAAATGAAGATAAACAATAAATGCAAAAAAATAAAAGAAACAAACACGAATGAAATAATTTGCAATAAAAAGTTTCAGAATAGGGAGAAAAAATAAAAAAAGGAATATGGGTAAAAAATAAGGTAATATGAAGGAATATGACAAGAAATAAATAAAAGAAAAAATATAAAATTAAAGAAACTGCTAAAAACAAGATACAAGATGAAATATATTTGAAATGAAGAGAATGTAATGAGAAAAAAGTAAAACAGAAATAAAAGTAAATTAAATTAATAGATAAAATAAAAAATCGAGAGAAACAAAATAAAGACAATGCACAAAAATAAAAAGTTAAATAAAGAAATAAGACATCAGGTTAATTTACAAAACGTTTCACCCAACAATAGCATAATACATAATACTTCTAATTGTATATGACACATTTTCTAAGATAGGCAAACTTCTAAGGTAGCATGCTAGTTTTAGCATATTTAAACTGATGGTAATCACAAAAGTATAGTTTCTTACTACAATAAAATACAACTGGAAGTTAAAACAAAACCATCATGTTTGCATATATTTGAAAACTGGACATATTCTTGAGCACACTATTTTTCAAAGAGTTAGAACATGCAAGTTTTTTAGATGTTAATGTTGTACTAGGTGATCTATGGATCAATGAGATCTCTTTTAAAAAGGTGATAGTTTTTGCAGAAGTACTACATTATTCTAAAATGTTTGAGTCAATATTTACCTGTGTAACTTAGGCTGCAGTATAATGTCATAATCATGACTTACTGTATCTTTGACCTCCAAAGCTCCATTGATCCTCCCACCTCAGCCTCACAAGTGCTGAAACCGCAGGTGCATGACAGCATGCTCAGCAAGTTTTGTATATTTTTTTTAGAGACAGGGTTTCACCATATTTCCCAGGCTGGTCTCAATCTCCTAGGCTCAAGCAACCCACCTACCTTGGCTTGGCTTCCCAAAGTTCTGGGGTTACAGGAGTGAGCCAACACATATTGACCTATAATTTCCATAAACACTCAAAAAACCACAAGTAACCAAATGACCTGTAAAAAAATAAGTAAAATCAGAGGAATAATTGTTTTGTATTTCAAAACGTAATGCAAAGTTACATTAATCAAAACAGTGTGGTGCTGGCATAAAGACAGAAAAATAAATGTTGAAACCGATAAGAGAAGCCAAAAATAAATCCACATGCTTATACTCAGCTTATCATAAATGAGGGTTCCCAATCCTCATGTTGCAGAACTTTCTCCTTACTTCAGCAAAATTGGGTTCTTCTCACATGACTAAGAAAGATTAGGCCCAGGGATACCCTGAAGGATGAAGGGTAGATTTGATTGGGTAAAAAGAAGAAAAGAAAAACTGTCAACAGAGTCAGTGGGAGTCCTGTTTACAGGTCCCACCTCCTGGGTAGATTAACACTAAACCATCACATAACAACTGTGGAGGCCAGTCTCCTTCTCTCCGCACAAGGAGTGAACTTTCCATCGCTCCAATCACTTCCCCCAGGGTGGACGTGGGTATCATTCAGAGAGAATTGGTTGAAAAAAGGTAGGCTTCATCTGGGAGAAGCAGTCTGATTTTTCAGTCTTTATGCTGTTTTAGGCTTGAAGATGGGGTTTCACCCAGGACTGTTGGCTGTTTTCTAACTCTGTTATTTCCTCATATAAAGAAGTACATCTAACTGCCATTAGAATAAGGAGAAGGGTCAGGACAAACACCACTTTTAAGAGCTTCCTGTTGACAGGGGGCACTGTTTTGGAAAACCGGCAGTCACATTTTCCTAAGAGGCCTATCTAAGTGTCTCCAGTGAAAAGGGCCTTGTCTGAGGCTCTAGTGGCATGAATTTGGTAACCTAAATGTGAGAAGAATCAAACTGGGTTATTAAAAATCATGTGCTAAAATAAAACAAGGGGAAGGTGGCAAGGACAGCTCAAAAATTCCAAGGTATTTTTCCAGTTTGCATAGGAAGGAGGAGGACAAAAGCACAACTTGAAAATTTTCTTTCACCCTTTTGCCAGCATGTCTGGCTTCTGTGTTTTTTGCCCTGAGTCCAGTCGTAAGCTAAGCCAACCATTCTAAGGTTGGAGAATGCATCTGAGGTGACTGTCCCATAGTATGAAGACATGATTACCTGTCTGTGAAAAGAGGACAGAGGAGAAAATAAGGTAAAAAGTACACATTTTTTCAAAGGAGACCCAAATTTCAGGATGCATTTAAAAGGAATACAGACTGAAAATGAATGGCTACTCATTTAGAAGGAGAGTGAAGACCATTTATCCCTGATTCCTTTACCTTTCTAGGAAATATCCAGTGTATGTTGAGGGACAGAAGAAAGAATGTTGTCTTTCCCCCTTGCATCCTTGTATCCCCGAGTCCCAGGGATTGTGATAGTGTGCAACCCATGGATGTCAAAGCAGCTTTCACTCATGTTTACAGGGAGGCCTGTTGTTGGTGGAAATATCTGCTCTTACCTACATATGTCATATCTTCCCTGCTCTCAGTAGTTCTGGAGTTCACTAGACTTCATTTATGCAACAGATACCATCATGACCTTTATCCGTGAAATGGGAGGCTCGGCTTAATCCACTGGAATTAGTCATGCTCACTTCCACGGTGAATTTTAACCTCCATAATCATCTGCCTCTGGATTTCTCAGATCCAGTATTCCTTCTTAGGGCTTCAACCTGAGGCTTGCAATTGAGGTTGGGACAAAAATGTTTCTCAGGGGATTGCTTGGACTCCTTATTAGTAGATGAATGCTAAGATAAAGCTGTGGAATTCAGTCCTCTTTCCACAAAGAAGAGAAAAAAATGCTTGTGACAAAACCAGATAACTATTGGCAATAGTTTAAGCTTGCTAAGATTTGGGAAGGGAGGCACCCTATTTATTTTCATTACTCTGAAAAATTTGCAGGATAATTGCCCAGAACTAGAATATTAAACTAGATTTTTCATTACTCATCCCTTTTTGTTTCTTCTGAGTTGCAGCTGAAGACTGCCAGTTTTTTCATAGGAATAAGCATGGTTGGTCTAAAATGTAGGCAAAAATTCAAACCTCATGGTTTTAGAATTTAATGAGAAATGTATAATAAGTTTTGATACATAATCTTTCTCTATCCAGTCCTCTAATTTAAAAAAAAAACATGAAGACCCACCAGTAACAGTATTTGATTTGTTTATTGATTTGTCATATTTTGCCTTAGCTTTGTTGAAGTACATATAATCTATACATAATTTGTTCAGCTGTTTTTAATTACAAAGTTATGTAAAATTTTCCAAATACTTTTTGTTTATCTAGAATAAAAAATAAGTATGTGTAGCAGTAAACTTAATTAAAAAGAGAAACACTCTCTACACTATAAATTATAAAACATTGTTGAAAAAAGTAAAAAAAAAGAGAGATATTTTTGCTCATGAGATAAAAAATATTGCCAAAATGGCTATGCTACACAAGGAAATCTGCAGATTCAGTGCAAACTCTATAAAAACACCAAGAACATTTTTGAACAAAAATGAAATAAAGAGGCTTAAAATTTATTGGGAACCAAGAAAACACTCCCCAAATAGCTGTGAAAAAAGAACAAATCTGAAAATATCAAACTACCTGACTCCAAACCAAACTGCAAAGCTATAACAAGCAAAACAGCATGATACTGGCATAGAAAACAGACACATACACCAAAGTATCCAATGATCCCAGTAACAAAATTCATAAACCTAGAGCCAAGTAATTTTTAAGTTGTTTAGAACATGCATTTAAGTAAAGACAATCTTTTCTAGAAGATTGAAATGTAGAATCAAACTTATAAAACTATTTGAATAAAACATAGAGATATTCTTTACTAAATAGGACAGGAAAAAAATTTTAAATAGGATCTCAAAAGCACAGGCAAGAAAAGCAAAAGTAGAAAATTAAAATTAACAGAATCTAAAAAAAAATTTACATAGCAAAAATAAATTAACAGGGTGTAAGAACAACTTACAGTGTGGGAGAATATATTTGCAAAATATACATATCACAATGGAAAAACATAGAGAATATATAAGAAATGTGACAGCAAAAATAACACACAGTTTAGTAATAGGCAAGATACACTGTGTGACACTTCTCCAAAGAAGACATACAAATGGCCAAGTACATGTAAAGATGCTCAACATTATTATTAGAAAAATGCAAATTGAAGCTACAATAAGACACCAAATGACTCCAGTTAAAATGGCTACAATTATAAATAATACATGCCTGGCCCTTTCAACAGGAGGCATTGCGACATATCTCTGCGCATATCAGTTAAGTGATATACTCTCCTCTTCTGCCTGGACACTACCCACAAGGGTTATTTTGCCATACAGTTGGGCATAGCCCCAAAGTTATGTGATTTTTCTGCCAGGAGCCTGCCTACAAGGAGAATATGGGAACATTTCTGCCTCAGCATTTAGGTTATGTGGCTGCCATGTCTGGTTCATTACTGCAGAGTAAATTTTGACAAATAACTAGGCACAGCTCAATATTTTGACAAATAACTAGGCATGATAATGACTCATATGTGGACCTCCCAAATAGGAGTAAGTGTGACTCTTGTAACTTGCTTTAACAATGCAAGTGATGTCTTACATCTCCTTCTGGTAAAAGGGTCACAGAAGATTATAACACCCTCAGATATTTTACAGCCCTTGGCTTGCACAGATAATGCCATAACAAAACCCAACTGAAAGATGAAATTGTGAGTCTCATATTCACACGCAGCAGACAGAAAGTACTGTCAGCATCTCATGTATATGAAGCCTACTGTGAAACATGAAAACAGGACATGTATGTTATTGTAAATCTCATCTCTGCAATATTCTCCCGGTGTGAATGTCATACACATCTTTGCCAAGCATCTGTGTGATTTGACTCTCCAGAGAGGTTCCAGCACATATATGGGATTGTGATCTCTACCTGAGCCAACAACTGGATGATGTGATTCTCCTGCCTGGACCCTATTTTCAGTAAGGATTGTGACATATCCCTGGATCTAACATTCAGGTGATGTTACATTGTTGCCTGGACCATATTCACAGGCATCATTGTGACATATAACTGTGTCCACCACTTAGGTGATGTAACTCCCCTCTCTGGAATGGACCCTGAACCTAGAGGATGGTAGTGACATATTGGCAGGCCAGAGCATACAGGTGATGGTACTCTTTTGCCACGGATATATTTCAAGGAGTTCATTGTGATGTATCTCTGGGCCTGTCACCTAAGTGATGTGACTGAATGCTTGGGCCTCACCTACATAGATCATGGTGACATAAAAGTTAGACCTGCATCAAGGTGATGCAACTCTTTCAATCTAGTACTGTCCTAGGGAAACTTGTGACATATCTCAGCACCCAGCACCCAGGTGATGTGGCTCTTCTGCCTGATTTCTCCCCATGTGTTATATTGTGATGTATACATAAAGAATCACCTACGTGATATGACCCACATTTTCTGCCTGAGTACTGCCTACTGGGGACACTGGGACATATCTCTGAGCCCATGACCTAAGTGTCATGACTCTCTTCCCCTGCCTGGTCTTTTAAAAGAGTGGGATTATGACATATTGCTGAGCCCAGCATTTAGGTTATGTGACTCTACTCTTTTTTCTGAACCATGCCCACAAAGGGAAATTTTGATCTATTCCACCCAGATGATGTTACACTTCTGCCAGAATCCTGAATAAAGAGATAATGATTGCATAGTGGTAAGTCCAGCACCATGGTGATGCTACTGTCCTGCCTGTGCCAGAGCCACAAAGGGTATTTTGACATATCTTTGGCTTATTCTGTAAGTGTTTTGGCTCTCCTCTCTTCAATATGTTTTTCCACATGTGGAGTTGTGTCACATAGCTGGGACCAGTGCCCAGTTAATGTGGCCATCTTTCCTAGATTCTGTGTAGAGAGAATATTGTGACATGTTAATTGCCACATCAACTAAGTAATGTTACACTTTTTTTTCTAATTTTTTGCCCACAAATGGGATTATGGTATATATCTTGCTTCAGTTCACAGGCATGATGATCAAACTTATATTGGGATTCAGCCAGTGGAAGATATTTTGCCTCTCATCACTAGGCTTATGAAAATAGAAAAAATTCTGGGTTGAATATTTGTACAAAGCTCACAGAAGTTTACAACACAAACTCCTGTGGTATAAACTTTATGGGTGGTACAGAGCATTTTATAACAAGGCCCAGCAAAAAGTTAAAATTGTGACTCTCAGTTTCACACCCAGGTGAAAGTAAAAGTTGTCACCATACCACATTTACTAAGTACACAGTGGAGTTACTGAGTCTAACATGAGAAAACAGTACAAAAATGGAATTGTGACTCTCACAGGTGGACCTGGCCACAGGTGTGATCATGACTCATTTTTGGGCCCAGCTCACAGGCATAAAAATGGTTCTCATTCCTGAATGTAGCCTAAATTAGAAATGTTGACTATCATACCTGAATTTAAGGCAATATATAAGATTGTGAGTCCGTATGAGGCTATGGGCCTCAGAGAAGTTTGCAAATATAATGCAGGCCATATGAAGCCCTTGGATGTTGTAGAGGGTGTCATTCGGTAGCCCAACACACACATGACAATGTGACTTTGTTACAGACACCAAGCTAACAGTTAAAGATGTCACCCTCAAACATGAGGAGATTGTGTCATATCACTGCACCGAGTACCCAGGTGCTAAAACTTTTGATTAAATTGTTTCCCATGTGTGTATTTTGACATATCATTGCATAAGGTTCATAACAATGTGACTCTTTGGCCTGGACCCTGACAGCAAAGGATATTATCACATTTCTCTGAGCCTATCAGCTAGGTGATTTGCCTATTTTTCCTGTACTTTTTCCCCAAGGCACATTGTGACATCAGTGGTCATAGCATCTAGGAAATGTGACTCTCATCTCTTGCCTAGGTTCTGCCCACAATAGGAATTGTGACATACTACTGAGTGCAAAATCTAGGTAATGTAACTATCCTCTTTATTCTGGAGTCAGCCAATAGAGGAAATTATTACATATTGCTGAGCTAGGCACCTAGGAGGTGTGACTCTCCTCTTTTTCTTCAACCATGTCTACAGTCGACATGGTGTCATATTCATTGAGGCTGTTCTCAGTGGACATGACTCTTCTGACTTGGCCTGCCTGCAAAGGAGATTATAATGAATTCTATGCTTGGAATCCAAATAAGGCAATTATGATGCCTTGTTTCTGACCACAGGTGAAATTTTAACATATACCTGGGTTCAGCTTATATACACAAATATAACTATCGTATCTTTACCCAGAAGGGAGAGATATTTTGACTCTCATGGTCAGTCTCATGGCCATAAGTAAAGAAATGAGTCTCCTAATTGCATAAAATTCACAAAGGATTATGACACTCAGGCATATCATATAAATCCTGAGTGGTATGAAAACTGTCATAACAGGGAACAGTAACCAGGTGTGATTGTGACTCTTGAATGCACACCTAGCTGACACAATTGTCATTCCCTCACAAAAATGTGGTCTACAAATAAGGTACTAAATGTTACAAAAAAGATCAGTTGAAGGTTGAAATTGCTTCTCTCACACACAAATCTGACCCACAGGTGGTTTGGTGATACATGATTCAGCACAACTGTGAGGCTGTGACTCTCCTACTGGAACACAATCTTCAAGTGGGACTGGGCATCTTATACATGGATCTTGCCCATTGTTGAGATTGGGACTCCTCTGCTTTGACACAACTCACAGGAGGTGTTGACTCCTCCTGTACGTACATGAAGCCAGGACTTCCGTGACTGTGAAATATTTCTGAATATTTCCTAGTGTGTGATTAGGACATAAAAGTTAGCCCAGCTCCTGAATAATTTGACTCTCTTCTTTAAGCCATGACCACAGATGAAATTGTGATATGCATGAACCATACACCTAAGCATAGGTGCCTGGGCCTACATACAAAGGGCACTTTTACATGTCGCTGGGAAGAGCTCCCAGGTGATGTGGATTATTTGCCTAATCCCTGTCTATAAAAAGCACTGTGGCTTATATCCGGGTTCATCACATAAGTGGTGTTACTCAATTCTACTGCCTTGGCCCTGCATTAACGGTGCATTGTGACACATAACGGGGTACTGCTCCCAAGTGATGGGACTCTCCATTTTGGTTTCTGCCATCAGAAAGCTTTGTAACATGTAACTTGGCTCAGCACCTAGATGATGTTTCTCCCCTCTTGCCCTTCCCTGACCACAGGGGAGAGTGCGACACGTTGCTAAATCCAGCGCCAAGTTAAGGTCACTTTCAGACTTTGGTCCTGCACATAGTGGCCATTGTGACATATATCTATACCAATTGTCTAGGTGAAGTGAGCCTCCTCTCCTTTCTAAGCCAAGCCCAAAAGGGAAATTTTGATATATCATTTAAACCAGCATCCAGGTGATGTGAAACTTCTTCCAGAATTCTACCCACAGTAAGGATTGTGACATCTCACTGGACCAGTACCCACCCAAGTGATGTGAACTTTTTGCTTGCTGTCTGCCCACAGGGATATTGTGCCATAAAACTGAGACCAGATAAGAGTCATGATTAGTCAATCATGACTCTTAAACCTGGAGCCAGGTCATATGCATGATGGTGGCTCCCACTCATGGAACTTTCCACCAGTGTTATTGTGACATTTACTTTTGCCCAGCTCCTGAGTGATATAGTAATCTTGCCTAGGTATAGCCCACAATTGAGATTTTGACATATATCTCAGCTGAGCACTTTGGTGATTTGATTCTCCTGTCTTAAAAATATCCTCAGGCATGTTTGTAACATGTCTCTGGATCCATCATCTAGGTTACCTCAGTCTGCTCTCCTGGCTGGATTCTGCTTCCACTGGGTATTGCAGCATTTTTAAACACTGCATTCAAATTATATGAATATCTTGCCTGGTCCTTTCAACAGGAGACATTATGACTTACCTCTGGATCTATCATTTACATGGTATGACTCTCCTCTTCTGTGGACCACTGCCCACAGGGGGTGTTGTGCCATACAGTTGGGCGTAGCCCCAAAGTTATGTGATTTTTCTTCTAGGAATTTGCCAAAAAAAAATATTGGAAGATTTCTGCCTCAGCATTTAGATTATGTGGCTCTCATGCCTGTTTCATCACCGCAGTGTAAATTGTGACCTATATCTAAGCACAGCTCACAGGCATGATAATGACTCTCATATGTAGAACCCCCAAAAAGGAGTAATTTTTAATCTTATAACTTGCTTTAGAGTTATTTAAGTGATTACATTTCTTTATGGTAAAAGGATTGCAGAAGATTATAACAGCGTAAGTGATTTTAAAAAGCCTTTGTCTTATACAGAGGGTGTCATAACAGAACCTATCAGAAAGGTGAAATTGTGAGTCTCATATGAACATCCAGCTGACAGTTAAAGACTGTAACCATCTCATATATGTAAAGCCAACTGTCGCTAATAAAAACAGAACATATGTGGTATTGTTAGTCTCATCCTGGGAATTTTCTGCCAGTCTGACTGTGATATAAATCTTTTCTGAGCATCTGTGTGATTTGACTCTCCAGACTGGTTCCAGCCCAGTGATGTTATTTTGAAATCTACCAGGGCCAGTCTCTAGGTGATTTGGCCCTTCTGCCTAGGCCCCACTCTCAGTAAGAATCACCTGAGCCATGCCCACATAAATTATTGTGACATATCGCTGTGTCAACCACTTAGGTGATATAACTCTCCTAAGAATGGGCCCTGTACACAGTTGGGGATGGTGACATATGGTTGAGCCATATGTCACTATCCCCAGCAACCAGATAAGAATGTGACTGTCTATGCACACCTAGTTGATACAACTGTGATTCTCACACATAAACAGGGCCTAGTAATGAGGTACTAAATCTCACACATAAAAGTCGTCAAAGATTGAAATCATCACTCGCATACAGGGATTAGATTCACAGGTGTTTTGGTAACATTTGAAGCATGATTCAGCATGCCTGTGGTGCTGTGACTCCTCTACTGGAACACAGTCTTCAAATGCGACTGGAGCTCCTATACATGGATCTTGCCCATCGTTGAGATTTTGACTCCTCTACTTCCACCAAACTCATAGAAAGAGTTGACGACATACATACAGGAAACCAGAAATTATGTGGATTGTGAAACTTATTTGCAAACCTTTCTGAGAGTGTGATTGGGTCAGGTAACTTTTCCCAGTGCATGAATAACTTGACTCTTTTTCTAGGCCCAGACCACAGATAAAATTGTGCCATAAGTATAACAAACACCTTTGCAATACACAACATCTACCATGTTTCTGCCTACAAAGGGCACTTTTATCTATCACTTTTATCATCAACCAGGTGATGTGAATTATCTGCCTAAAACATGGCTACAAAGAGAGTTGTTTTATATCTATGTCCATCACATAAGTGATGTGACTCCTCTCTACTCCTTTAGCCCTGCACTTACAATGCGTTGTGACACATAACTGCATCCAGGTGATGTGATTCTTTTTGGGGGATTCTGCCAACAGAAAGCATCGAAACAAAACCCTTGGCTGAGCACCTAGGTGATGCTGGTTCACTTTTCCTGTACCCTAACCTCATGGAGATTGTGACATATTGCTGGTCCCAGCACCAATGTGAGGTCTTTCTTCAGCTTTTGTACTGCACAGAACAGACATTGTGACATGAATCTAGGTCAATTGCCTAGGTGAAGTAAGTCTCTTTCTTGCCAAAGTCTTGCCTACAGACAAAGTTTTGATATGTCACTGAAATCAGCATTCAGATGATGTGACCCTTCAGCCAGTGTCCCGTCCACAAAGTAAATTGTGATATCACACTGGAGCCACAGCCTCGTAGGTTATGTGAATTTATTGCTTTCCCTCTGTCCAGGTAATATTGTGCCATATACCAGAAACCGTAGCAAAAGTCTAATAACAACTCATGAGTGGAGCTAGGACATATGCAGGATGGTGACCCTTATTCTTAAACCTTTCCACAAGTGTAATTGTGTCTTATACCTTTGTCCAGCTCCTAAGGGATTTAATAATTCTGAATTGGTATAGCCCACAAATGACAGTTTCATAAGTACCTGAGCCAAGTAACTTGGTGATTTGACTGTGCTAACCTAACAATGTCCTCAAGGGGATTTATAACATATTTCTGGACCCATCATCTAGGTTACATAACTCTCCTCTCCTGCCTCTACCTGGCTTCCTTTAGTAATTGTAGCATTTCTAAACACTGCATCCAAATGATATAACTCTCTTGCCTGGGCCCTGTCACAGGAAGCATTGTGACATATTTCGGGGCCCATCATTTTGGTGATATGACTCTCCTCTCCTGCCTGGAGACTGCCCACAAGAAACATTGTGACACAGAGCTGGACTGAGCACACAAATATGTGATATTTGTAACAGAACCCTGCCCACAAAAGGAATATTGGAATATTTCTGGCCCAGAATTTAGGTGATGTGCCTGTTCTGCCTGTTTCATAACCACAGAGGGAATTAAAACTATATCTAGGCATGGCTAACAGGAATGATAATGGCCCTCATATGTGGACTCAGGCAATAGAGGCTATTTTGACTTTTATAACTAGATAACTAGTTTTAGGGACACGCCTGATACTCTGGACCATCTTTTATACAAAGGTTGCAAAAGATTACAACACTCACACATATTTTACAGAGTCTTTGGGTTATACAGAAGGAGTCAAAGCAGGGCTCAGCACACAGGTAAAATTGTGAGTCTTCTACGCACACCCAGCTGACAGTAAGAACTGTCATTACCTCATATGGATTGAGTCAACTGTCAAAGATGAAAACAAGAAATGATTGGTATTTTAAATCTCACCTTTGGAATTTTCTGACAGTGTGATTGTGATATAAATTATTGCCAAGCACTTGTGTAATCTGACTCTCTAGACTTGTTTCAGCTCATATATGGGATTGTGATATCTACTTAATGCCAGCCTCAAGGTGGTGTGACTCTCCTGCCAGGGCCCTTCTCTCAGTAAGGATTGTCTTATCACTGGATCTAGTACCCAGGTGATGTAACATTTTTGCCTGTGACATGCCCACCAAATTATTGTGACATATCCCTGTATTCACCTCATAGGTGATATAATTCTGTCTGGAATGGGCCCTAAAAAGACCCAAAGGAAATATAGAGACATATTGCAAGGCCAGGCACACAGGCAAGAGAACTATTTTGCCACAGCCATGCACAAAGAAGGGAATTGTGACATATCTCTGGGCCTGCCACCTAGGCTAAGTGGGACTCTTGCTGGGGTCCCATCAACCTGGAGTGTGACATATTTCTAGGCCAGGCACACAGCTGATGGTACTCTTTGGCCAGGGCTATGTTCCATAGAGGATATTGTGACACATCTCTGGGCCTATCACCTAGGAGATGTGAGTCCCTCCTTGGACCCTACCCACAGGGAGCATTGTGATATAAGCAGAGAACCTTCAATTAGTTGATGTAACTCTCTTAGCGGGGTGCTATGTGAAGAGATCCTTATGAAATATCTCAGAACCTAGCACTCAATTGATGTGGACCTTCTGCCTGCATGCTGCTCTCATGTTCCATTGTGACATATTCCTAGGGCAGCATCTAGGTGATACGACTCTCTTCATCTGCCTGAGCCCTGACCATTTGGGACACCTTGAAATATCTCTGAGCCCTTGACCTAAGTGATATGACTCTTTTGCTGCCTGGGCCTTCACAATAGGCGGATTTTGGCATATTGCTAAGCCCAGCACTCAAAATATGTAACTCTCCTGTTTTTCCTGAATTATACCAACAAAGAAGAAATTTTGACCTACTGAATGGCTCAACACCAAGATGATTTTTCTCTGCTTCCTGGATTATGCATAAAGAGGAAATTGTGGCATATTGCATATTGTTGGGCCCAGCACCCTTATGACTGTGACTCCCCTGCCCATGCTGGAGCCACTGAATATACATTGACATATCTTGGGCCCATTATGTAGGGGTTTTGGCTCTCATAACTTGGTTTGGTATTTTCCACATGTGGAATGTTGTCCAGTGCTTGGCCCAGCACCAGGTTAATGTGACCCAAATTTTTATACCCTGCCTAGAGAAAGTATTGTGACATATTGCTTGGTACATGATCTATGTAATGTTACCCTCCTGTCTTGTTCTTTGCTCACATATGGAATTATGACATATACCTTGCTTTAGTTCACAGGCATGAAGATCAAACTTATATTGGGATACAGCCAGTAGGAGATATTTTTCCTCTCATTGTTTGGCTTAAGGTAATATTTAAGGTCCTGGGTTGCATATTTTTAATAACGCACATAAGCTAACTTATATTGTATAAACCCTTTGGTGGTAAAGAGTTTCATAACAGGAACCAGCAAAAGGTTCAGAATGGGACTCTTGGTTGCACACCCAGGTGAAATTAAGAGTCGTCACCATTCCATGTTAATAATTCCCACTATTGAGGTCCTGAGTCTAACAAAAGAATACAGTACACAGTTAAAATTGTGATATTTATATGTGGCTTTGGCCACAGGGGAGATGGTGACTCATTTCTCTACCCGTCCCACAGGCATAATAATGGGTCTTCTCCCTTAACCCTGCCTGTAGACGTTGACTATCAAACATGGTTTAGAGCAATATGCAAGATTGTGAGTCCATAGGAGCACGCAGGCCACAGAGAGGTTTGCATCTCTCATACAGGTTTCATAAAGCCCTCGAATGTTGTAGAGAAAGTTATATATTGTCTGAGCACACATGTGAGATTGTGACTCTAATATACATGCTCATCTAAACGTTAAAAATGTCATCCTCAAAGATGAGGGGATAGTGTCATATCACTGGGCCTAGTACCCTGGTGTTGAGACTTTTTGTCTCAAATCCCTTTCTATGCATTGTTACATATCAATGGGTTAGAATCATAATAATCTGACTCTTCTGCCTGGGCCCTGTAAACAGGGAATATTATCACATATCTCTGTGTCTATCAGCTAGGTGATGTGTCTCTCCAGCCTGTGCTTTCCTCCCAGAGAACAGTTTTAAATATCGCTGAAACTAGCAACTATGTAATGTAACTCTTCTCTCCTGCCTGGGTCCTGCTTACCAAAGGAATTGTCACTTAACGGCTGAATGTAAAACCTAGGTGGTATACCTCTACTCTCTCTTCAACAGTTTATATCTGTGCTGCATCCTGTTTTGTTACTTTGGTACTCTATTTTTATACCAGTACCAGAGTGCTTTGATTACTGTAGGTGTGTTTTGTGTTTGGAAATTGTTAAGTATAATGCTTCCAATATTTTAATTCTTTTTAAAGACTGTCAGGCTTTTCATGGTGCCTTGAGATCTTACATAACTTTGTGGGTTTTTTTTTCTATTTTTGCAAAAGTATAATTGAAAATTGAAACGGGCTGTGTTGAATGTGTTGGTCACCTTAAACAGCGTGGGTATCTTCACAATATTAGGTCTTCCAACCATTGAAAAAGAGCATCATAAAAAGTGTGTTGTAGCTGGGGGTAGTGGCTCATGCCTCTAACCCAGAACTTTGTGAGGCCAGGAGGATGCATGGCTAGTTCAGGAGATCGAGGTCATCCTGGTCAACATGGTAAAAGCCCATCTCTCCTGAAATACATAAAATTAGCTGGGTGAGGTGGCGCATGCCTGTAATCACAGCTACTCAGAGACTGAGGCAGAAGAATCACTTGAACCCAGAGGTGGAGTTTGCAGTGAGCTGATATTGCACCACTGCACTTCAGCCTAGTGAAAGAGATACTCCATCTCAAAACAAAACAAAACAGGAAATTGTGTTGCTTAATCTTTATAAGTTTTGAATGTTTCAGCTTTTCTTCTGTTACTGATTTCTAGTTTCATTCCATTTGGGCTGTAAATAATTGTAAAATTTTAGTTAAAAAATTATTAAGGCTTCTTTTGTGGGGTCACGTGTGGTCAATCTAGAAAAATGTTTTCTGAGGTATTGAGAAGAACGTGATTCGTTGTCTGCATACATTTGTTAGGTGTAATTATTGTGTAATGCATTCAAGTTTTTCATTCCTTCATTGATATTCTATCATTATTTATTTACTACTGAAAGTAAAATATTGATGTATTTTCCATTATTATATTGCTGTCTATTTTTTCTTCAATTCTGTCAATGTTTGCTTTATGTCTTTGGGAAAATTGTCATATATTTATAAGTTCTTAGTGAATAAACCCTCTTACTATAGTTGAATGTCCTACTTTGTCTCTTGTTAATTTTGACATAAAGTAAATTATATTAAGTATGGTAGTTTTCATCTTAATAAATTGTTGCCTCTTCTCCTCTCATTTGGTTAATGCTTGCATGAAATGTATTTTTATCCTGTGATTTTCAGTCTTTTAAAATTAGATACGAAATGAGTCTTTTGAAGACATGACCTAGTTAGATGTTATTATAGATAGTGATAAAGGTTTTTTTTTTCATTTTGAAGGATACTTTTGCAAAATATAGTATTCTTGTTTAGAACTTCTTTTTCAGGGTTTTAACTATGTCATCCTACCCCCTTCTTGCTTGAAAGATTTATGTCCATAAATTTATTGGTAATCTTGCAGAAGCATGCATATAAATAATACGATTGTTTTTTTTCTCTCTGCATTCTTTTTTCTCTTTTATGTGACTTTCAACACGTTGCTTAACTTGTGTCTTGTTGTAAAGCTCTTCATGTTAATTTTATTTGAAATGTGCTGAGCTTATTGATTTTCTCTTTTTTTTTTTTTACTAATGTTGAAGTACATATTAGTCTTTTTTTGTAGTTCCACTCCACAATTTTTATTTTTTGTGTGCCTTTTATTTTTTGTTGGTTTAATTTTTGTTATTCAATTTATTTCCTTTTTCTTAATTTCTTTATTTCCATTTTACTCATTGAGCATCACTAAGTCGGCAATGTTAATTTTTAACAATAATTAATTTTAAGAGTATATCTACACTATAATCATACTGTCTCTGGTAATTTTTATATCCTTATATTTTAATAATTGATTTCTAGATATGTATTTTTATTTTTGATTGAGCCATATTATCATGAGGTTTTGTATATGTTGTAATCTTAGGTTGCAATTTGTATAATAAAATGTGACATGTCAAAATCTTTATTAAGTTTCTTTTGTCTGGGGAAAATAAAACACACATTTTTTAGGCTAGAGATTCTTGGGTTTCTAAAGCTTTTTCTGTAGATGTTTTCTCTGGGTTTGTGTGTTTTTTAGTTTAAAAGGTTTTCCCATATTTTTCTTTTCTCTTCTTCTTTTCTCTTCCTTCCTTCCTGTCTCTATTTCTTTCTCTATTTTTCTTTCTTTCCTTCCTTCCTTCCTACCTATCTTCCTTCCTTTCCTTTCTTTCTTTCTTTCTTTCTTTCTTTCTTTCTTTCTTTCTTTCTTTCTTTCTGTTTTGAGTGGGAGCTTCACTGTTGTTACTCAGGCTGGAGTACATGGCACAGTCGTGGCTCACTGCAACATTCAACTCCTGGGTTCAAGCAATTCACCATCCTCAGCCTCCCAAATAACAGGGATTACAGGAGCCTGCCACCACACCAAGCTAATTTTTGTATTTTTAGTAGAGACAAGGTTTCACCAATGTGACCTGGTTTGTCTTGAACTTCTCACCTCTGGTGATATGCCTGCCTCAGGCTCCCAAATTGCTGATATTACCGGTGTGAGCAACCACTCCCAGCATTCTCCATGTTTCTTATTGAGATCCTATAGTCAGTTGCTATACCCCCTTTTCTGTCTTCACTTGTAACAGTCATTTACTTTTGTCTCAGCTATCCAAAACTGTCAGTTACCAACTTTCCTTTCAACACTGCCATGGAATATAGAAATTAGTTTATTGTAAGGTCTCAAAAACCCAGAAGCATGGACACAGGTGTCATTATTTTATTTATTATTGGGCGGTGGAGACAGGAGTTGGGAGTCTATATTTAAAGTCATCATAGGATGAAGAATGGCTTTCATGGGTAAACATAAAATACTTTTAGTAAACCACTATGTGGTTTTTTGTGTTTTGCTCACTTCGGGTGCTGCAAATTTTTACCTGGTTATTAGACTTCTCACAAAGACTCTTTGATTGGTATATTTCTGTTAAGTTTAAATTTCTATTATGCAATTAGAGTCTGTGATATTTTATTGTCACCTTGTTAATGTGCTTTGCTTAATTATATATTTGTAAAATGTATTCACCTGAGTCTAATGAGGTAGAAATTTATAGTCCTTTTTTTTTCTTAGTTTTCTCTTTTTATTTTACTGTAGAGATATTGCTGGACTATGACATAAAAGAATCATCTAAAAAGTGATCCTGAGAAAATATGGAAGCTGTGACCTTAATAGTTTACATTTAAAGAAAGGCTACCAAAGTGTGGGTAATTCCAATGTGTAGAAAACAGTTATGATGGCCTTTATCAATGTTTGTTAATTACCTTTAGCAAAACCTGTCAACCTAATAAATATGTCAAAGTTTTTGAGTTGTGCTCATACTTCGCTGAACATAAAAAATTTTAGTGGAGACAAGTGCTGAAAATGTAAAGAATGAGACAAAGCCTTTTCCTGCTCCTCAACCCTTATTAAACACAAGAGAAGTTGTACCGGAGACAGACCCTACAGATGTGAAGAATGTGGCAAAGCCTTTAAGTGCTTCTCAGACCTTACTAATTGTAAGACAATTCACACTGCTGAGAAATCCTACAAACGTGAAGAATGCAACAAAGCCCAAAGGTCGTTCTCAGACCTTCATAAACATAAGATAATTCATTCCGCAGAGAAAACCTACAAAGGTGAAGAATGTAATAAAGCCTATAGGTGGTTCTCAGACCTTAGTAAACATAAGATAATTCATACTAGAGAGCAACTCTACAAATATAATGAACATGGAAGAGCTATCATGTAGTTCTCTGTCCTTAGTAAACATAAAATCATTCATACTGAAGAGAAACCCCACATCCATGAAGAATGTGGCAAAGCCTTTACCCGCTCCTAAACCCTTATTAACCACAAGAGAATATGTATGGAAGAGAGACCTTACAAATATAAGGAATGTGGCAAAACCTTTAAGTGCTTCTCAGACCTTACTAATCATAAGATAATTCACACTGGAGAGAAACCCCACAAATGTGAAGAATGTGGCAAAGCATTGAGCTCATTCTCACACCTCATTAGACATAAGATAATTCATATAGAGAGAAGCTCCACAAGTGTTCAAAATTTGGAAAAGCTGTCAATAAGTCCTCATTTTGGGTTCTACATCAGAGACTTTATACTGAACCAGTGTGGTATAAGTTAATGACTGTTTAAGAACATTTAACTTATGATCTTGGAGAATCTCTAGGAAGTTGCTTCATAATCTGAGTGCTTTTTTGTTGGGAACACAGATAGGCATTTACTATTATGTAATGCCATTCTTTGTCTTTTTTTAAAACCTGTGTTGATGTAAAGTCTGTTTTGCCAGAAACTAGGATTGCAATCCCTACTTTTTTTCTGTTTTCTTTTTTCTATCTTTTTATTTATTTATTTATTTTTGGACATTTTGAGTCTTTATTAAGGACTAAATTTATTTTATTTTATTTTATTATTGTTATAATACTTTAAGTTTTAGGGTACATGTGCACAACGTGCAGATTTGTTACATATGTATACATGTGCCATATTGCTGTGCTGCATCCATTAACTCGTCATTTAGCATTAGATATATCTCCTAATGCTATCCCCCACCCCTCCCCCCACCCCACAACAGTCCCCGGTGTGTGACATTCCCTTTCCTGTGTCCATGTGTTCTCATTGTTCAATTCCCACCTGTGAGTGAGAACATGCGGTGTTTAGTTTTTTGTCCTTGTGATAGTTGGCTGAGAATGATGGTTTCCAGATTCATCCATGTCCCTAAAAAAGACATGAACTTATTATTTTTTATGGCTGCATAGTATTCCTAGTGTATACGTGCCACATTTTCTTAATCCAGTCTATCATTGTTGGACATTTGGGTTGGTTCCAAGTCTTTGCTATTGTGAATAGTGCCTCTATAAACATACGTGTGCATGTGTGTTTTTTTTTTCTGTTTTCTATTTGCTTGGTAGATTTTTCTTTTTCCCTTTCTTTCGAGCTTATTTGAGATGGGTGTCTTGATTACAGCACATCATTAGATATTGATTGTTTATTCAGCTTTCCATTCTGTTTTGTAATTGGGAAACTTAGCCCATTTTCATTTAAGTTTGGATTCATATGTATGGATTTGATTCTGTCACTATGATCTTAGCTGGCTATTTTGCACATTTATGTGGTTGCTTTATAGTGTCAGCAATTTATGATTTTTAGTGTGTTTTTGTAGTGACTGTTATAGTCTTTTTCTTATCTAATGCTTTCTTTAGAAGCTCTTGTAAGGCATGTCTGTGATAAAAGATTTCCTCAGCATTTGCTTAACTGAATAGAATCACATTTATTTTTCACTTCTGAAGCTTACTTTGGTTGGATATAAATTTTTGATGTGAAATTCTTTTTTTAAGAATGTTGAATATTGGTCCCTAACCTCTTTTGACATGTAGAATTTCACCTGAAAGGTTTGTTGTTTGCCTAATGGGCTTCTTTTAGAGGTGACCTGGCTTTTTAGTCTAGCTGCCTTTAATACATTTTTTTCTTTCATTTTGGCCTTGGAGAATCCCATGATTATGTGTCTTGAAAATGACCTTCTTGTGGGGTATCTTACTGGGATTCTCCACATTTCCTGCATGTGAATGTTTGCCTCTGTATATAGGCTGGGTAAGCTCTCATGAATGATATCTGAAAATAAGTATTTCAAGTAGTTTTCATTCTCCCCATCGCTTTCAGGCATGCTTTTTTATCATAGATTTGGTTTCATTACATAATCTCATATTTCTTAGAGGCTTTTTTTATTCCTCTTTTTTTTTCACTCTTCTTGTCTGTCTTATTTAAGAAAGCTGGTATTGAAGCTCTGAGGTTCTTTCCTCTGCTTGGCCTATTCTGCTGTTAATACTTGTGTTTACATTACAAAGTTTTTGTATTGTGTTTTTTCAGCTCTATCAGATTGGCCACATTTTCCTCCTTATTGGCTGTTTTGTCTATCCATTCCTGCAATTTTTTCCCCTTCATTGCATTGTGTTGCAACTTACATTTGTAGCTCAATGAAGTTTATTCATTTCCATATTCTAAATTCTACTTCTGTCATCTTAGGCCTTGCTGGAAATGTAATTTTGTCATTTGGATGAAGGAAGTCACTGTGGCTTTTTGTGTTTTCAACATTTTTGCACTGATTTTGTCTAATCTTTGTGCACGTATCTTTGAGGTTGCTGACCTTTGAATGGGGTTTTGTTTTTTTTGATCCTATTTAATGCTCTTGAATATTTGATGCGGAATGAGATGTTTGCAACTAACCAGCTTTGTTCCTGGGAGATTCTTATTTTTCTTTTTTTTTTTTTTTTTTTTTGGTGGTGGAGCGGCTATGCTCAGCTCACAGCTCAGAAGCTCCATACTCTGAGGAACTTGTATTGAGCTCCAGCTGTCTTCTCTGGCTCCTTGATATTTGGAGTCCACCACTCTTTGTAACTAATGTGTCACAGCTTCAGAAAGTGTTAGTGGATATGAGGTTTCTGCCTGTCTTTGGGCATTCACCTCAGTGGCAGGAGCAAAACAGCTCAGAGGGGAGTTGGCTGTACCTGCTGGAGACTGTGTGTGCTGTTGCAGTAAAGTTGGTGTTGGCTTGGGCACGATGCCAGCCAATGAATATTTTGATGCCTTATTTGTGCCCCCTCATGAAGTTCTAATTGTTCAGAGTGTGAGAGTATACACTGCTAGCCACACACAGTGTTAGCAGAAAAGCAGGGGTGAGGCTTTCTGGTTCTCTACCCACCAAAGCTTTATCTACAGTAGAAGTTGCTGAGGATGGCAGAGGCATACTGCATTCCAATTTGCTGGTGGGGCAAGCAAAGCCAAACCCACCTTTGCAGACATATGCCAGGAAAGTAACATGTGGAGTTGCCATGGTATCAGGGGAAGCTGCAGTATGAGGAAGATACATGTGGGCTGCAGAATGGGGAAGATACATGTAAGCTGCAGTGATAGGGTCTGCCTTGCTGTAGCTCTTCAGGGGTCAGGCATGGATTACCATTGCCGATGCTATGGTATGGTCTTCCAGGGTAACTGAGACTGCCCTATAAGCAGCTGTAGCTAGACTGGGACCCTGGGAGAGGACAGAAGACCAAGGAGGGCTCAGTTGGTCCACCCCTTCTGATTTGCAACATTATCATATAGAAATTAGTTCCCCTCAGGCTAAAGTCTCTTATAGGAGAAAGTTCAGTCTATAGCAATGGCCATCACTGGCCATATTTTACTATACATGCTCTTGCACCAAACCCTCTGGAAACCATATGAGCTGGCTTACTGCCCCACCTCTTTGCTGGTCTTCTTGGGGGCTGCACTTGAGAGAGACGTAGGTCATCAATCACTCAATGAAGTCAGCCCTGGATGGGAAATATGTGCTTCCGGCCAAGTTAGGGGCTCACTGTCTGGTGAGGAGCACTGGGGAGTTTGTGAGCCCCATGGAGGATGGTCTAACCTCCTCTCCTTGGGTATAATGCAGCTCATTTGAGGTGTGAATAAGGCAATTAGGGTTTTGGATATTTCATTAGTTTGAGGGTAACAGGGACATTCCTTCTGCACAGACAGTGATGAAATATATTCATTTGCCCCTGGAAGCTGTGTCCATGGAGTCCCTAAGTTTTACTGGCTCAATAGCTCTGGCAATGATTGGCTAGTGGCCCAGGCCTGGAGAACCTGCCCAGTGAGAGTATATAAGAACAGGAACACAAGTAACAGTCTGACCACATTTGTGAAAAGCTGCTGCATCTGCAATATGCTGGGTGTCCACTATGGTATCTAGACACCTCAGATTTTCCAGTACCTGAAGTTATCACCAGTGAATGTGCAAAAAAGCAACAATGGCAGCATGCCCTTTTCTCTGGGAGCTCCATCCCAGGGAGGTATAGACCTGCTTTCAGCCCAAAAGCACCTGTAGGAAGTAGCTGGAAATGCCTGTTGAAAGGTCTTCCCCAGTGAAAAGAAAATGATTGGGGATCCACTTAAGAAAGCAGCCTGCTGGGTGCAGCAGCTCATGCCAGTAGTCTCAGCACTTTGGGAGGCTGAGGTGGGTGGAACAACTGGAGGTCTGGACTTGGAGACCAGCCTGAACCAACATGGTGAAGCCCCATCTCTACTAAAAATACAAAATTAGCCAGGCGTGTTGGTGCATACCTGTAACCCCAGCTAGTGTGGAGACTGAGGCAGGAGAATCATTTGGACCCAAGAGGCAAATGTTGTGGTGATCTGAGGGTGCTTTATTGCACTCCAGCCTGGGCAACAAGAGTGACACTCTGTCTCAAGAAGGAAGGAAGGAAGGAAGGAAGGAGAGAGAGAAAGAAAGAAAAAAAGAAAGAGAAAGAGAAAAGGAAAGAAAAAGAAGAAAGAATGAAAGAAAGAACAAAGAAAGAAAGCAGGAAAGAGAAAGAAAGAAAGAAAGAAAGAAAGAAAGAAAGAAGAAAGAATGAAAGAAAAAAGAAAGAAAGAAAAAGAAAGAGAAAAGGAAAGGAAGAAAGAATAACAGAAAGAAAGAGAAAGAAAGAAAGAAAGAGAAATAAAGAAAGAAAAAGAAAGAAAGAGAAAGAAGGAAAGAACTCTAACCATCTTTTGTAGAACAGGTCTGCTGTGCGGAGGTACCACTTCCATCCACAGTTTATTTGGATTCTCCAAAGCCAGAAGGATGGAACAGGTAAGTCACACAAACAGGAAAAATGGCAGCTGACTCTTTGCTTCAGGAACTATAGCCCCAAAAGATTTCAAAATTCCATCAACAAAAGAGTACCAGTGGTGTTAGCTGGAGAAACTGATCGGGAAGTACTTCCCAGTGAGGAGGAAGGAGCTTGGGGACCTGCTTTAACAGGCAGTCTGGCCATGTCTTTTTAGAGCACCTGTACTATGCTTTGTCCTTCTAGTCAGCTTGGGCTCTTCAAAGCCTGAAGGCTGGAATGGCTAAGTTTCCCAGGCAGCAAAGATGATGGCCAACTCGTCTTTCTGGTAGCTCCATCCCAGGGGGATGCAGTGTTGCTAACAATGGTTGGCTGGAATTCTAAGCCAGTACATCTTACCCTGTAAGGCACTGAGAAAATGTGTCCTACAGACCATCAATGCTAAGCACCCTGGATTCTGCCTTTTTCCTACGGATCTGTTCAGGATTGTAACTCCTGCTTTGCTGGAGTTCCAGCTAATTTTTCTGGGAAGCCTGGAAAGTCAATGTATCTAAGGCTCTTGAATCACTGCACAGTCTTGAGTGGCTGCTCTGCTGAGACTCCACGTAGCTATGTGCATTATGCAAAAGGCCATGGTGAAGTGGGTTTATTAGGGGATCACATTACCTGAGGGTTGCAAAGATCTGTGGAAGAATCATGGGTTCCCAGCATCATGCATTCACTTCCTGCCTTACTGTGTGTGAAGTTGTCTCTGGCTCCATGTTGCTTTCAGGTGCCCCAGTGTCCTACCTTGCTTTACTCCATTCTCCTTATGTTAAGTTGCTTCTTTGACTAGTCTCAGTGCAATTACCTGGATGTTTCAGCTGAAAGTCATGTATTTATGCACATCTTGCATTCCTGTCTATGAGAACTACACAGTCTAGCTGTCTCTTTCTAGTCAGCAATCTTGATCACCTTCCTCTAAAAGGAATTTACTTTTTATATTAAAAGAATTTAATATTTTTGGAAAATATGTATTTTCGAAAGCAAATATTGACATAATTCATCATTTACTTTTGATGATATATCTTTATTTCTAGAATTTATGTGAAAGAACATGGTCAATAGCTGCTGCACCAGAGTTATGAGAGGTTCTTTTCTATTAGAAGGACAGATTTATATACTTTTCCATGGAAGATTAAGAAAACAGAAATCTAAGGTACCTGAAGAATTTCTATGTGCAAAGGCAACTTAGTTGTTGGTTTAGGACAGTGTCATAAATGACGGGATGATAGGAGTGTAGTAAGGGCAACATTCTGCATAGTAAGAGAAACAATTTGTTTTTTAGTTGGACATTACCATTTGCAAATTAAGGTAATTAAAATAAAGTGAATTCAAAAATACCTTTTTAAAGAAAATGCGTGGACTTAATTTCTTTTAACAAATCAATATTGTTATTTTGTTAAAGCTATTTGACATTGAATGTGTATCTTGCAACTGATGATAAGTTATCCCATCTTAACCAAAGCTGTAGGTAACTCATGGTAACAACATAATAATGAGAGACAGTGGAATAACATGTGTGGTGATTCCTTTGTCAATGGTTTTTAAAATAAAATAATTTGGAAAGTGTGGTTTTTACAACTTACATTTTTGTTTTCCTTTTAACTACAAGTTATTATGATGGTTGTAATGAAGACTATATTAGTATCATGGAGCTCTATGTTTCTGAATACTGGACTACTATTTATAAAATTTTTTCCTACTTTTTGTCTATTAAATGTATGACTGCTCTGCTCTGATAAACACACACAGACCTTTAGTTTTGATTTACATGAATTTAAATATAAGAAATATATTACTGTAAAATAAACTCTAGGTATGTAACTTATAGAAAGTAGTCATATTTATTTATGGTTGGTTACATCGAGAAGAAAAGAAAAATATTAAAATGAAACTAATCCTCTTACAAGTGTTGATATCTTACCAGCAAACTAGAAACTTCAAAGATTTTCAAGGTGAATCTATTTTCTCTGCTTTGTATTAAATTCCTTGATTGAAAATGTGATTGCTATTGGTGTTTTAGACATGAAGTCCTTGCCCATGCCTATGTCCTGAATGGTATTGCCTAGGTTTTCTTCTAGGGTTTTTATGGTTTTAGGTCTAACATTTAAGTCTTTAATCCATCTTGACTTAATTTTTGTATAAGGTGTAAGGAAGGGATCCAGTTTCAGCTTTCTACATATGGCTAGCCAGTTTTCCCAGCACCATTTATTAAATAGGGAATCCTTTCCCCATTACTTGTTTTTATCACGTTTGTCAAAGATCAGATAGTTGTAGATATGTGGCATTATTTCTGACGGCTCTGTTCTGTTCCATTGAATCTATATCTCTGTTTTGGTACCAGTGCCATGCTGTTTTGGTTACTGTAGTCTTGTAGTATAGTTTGAAGTCAGGTAGCATGATGCCTCCAGCATTGTTCTTTTGGCTTAGGATTGACAACAAAAGCCAAAATTGACAAATGAGATCTAATTAAACTAAAGAGCTTCTGCACAGCAAAAGAAACTACCATCAGAGTGAACAGGCAACCTACAAAATGGGAGAAAATTTTCACAACCTACTCATCTGACAAAGGGCTAATATCCAGAATCTACAATGAACTCCAACAAATTTACAAGAAAAAAACAAACAACCCCATCAAAAAGTGGGCGAAGGACATGAACAGACACTTCTCAAAAGAAGACATTTATGCAGCCAAAATACACATGAAAAAATGCTCACCATCACTGGCCATCAGAGAAATGCAAATCAAAACCACAATGAGATACCATCTCACACCAGTTAGAATGGCAATCATTAAAAAGTCAGGAAACAACAGGTGCTGGAGAGGATGTGGAGAAATAGGAACACCATTACACTGTTGGTGGGACTGTAAACTAGTTCAACCCTTGTGGAAGTCAGTGTGGCGATTCCTCAGGGATCTAGAACTAGAAATTCCATTTGACCCAGCCATCCCATTACTGGGTATATACCCAAAGGACTATAAATCATGCTGCTATAAAGACACATGCACACGTATGTTTATTGCGGCATTATTCACAATAGCAAAGACTTGGAACCAACCCAAATGTCCAACAATGATAGACTGGATTAAGAAAATGTGGCACATATACACCATGGAATACTATGCAGCCATAAAAAATGATGAGTTCACGTCCTTTGTAGGGACATGGATGAAATTGGAAATCATCATTCTCAGTAAACTATCGCAAGAACAAAAAACCAAACACCGCATATTCTCACTCATAGATGGGAACTGAACAATAAGAACACATGGACACAGGAAGGGGAACATCACACTTCGGGGACTGTTGTGGGGTGGGGGGAGGGGGTAGGGATAGCATTGGGAGATATACCTAATGCTAGATGACGAGTTGGTGGGTGCAGCGCACCAGCATGGCACATGTATATATATGTAACTTACCTGCACATTGCGCACATGTACCATAGAGCCTAAAGTATAATAATAATAATAATAATAATAATAATAATAATAATAATAATAATAATGTGATTGCTAGTGGCTTAGAATCATCTTCTGCAAATTTTTCTTTTTTTGTATGTTTGCCTGTTTCTCACCCTAGACATAATACATAATTTTCTTTTCATCATGTTTCATAAAACTTTCTTTGGACTGTGCTTGGTGGCTCATGCCTGAAATTCCAGCACTTGGGTGGCCGAAGAAGGTGGTTCTCCAAAGATTAGGAGTTTCAGACCGGCCTGGCCAACATGGTGAAACCCTGTCTTTACTAAAAATACAAAAATTGGGTGGGCATGATGGCAGGCTCCTGTAATCCCAGCTACTCAGGAGGCTGAGGCAGGAGAATCACTTTAACCCAGGGGACAAACATTACAGTGAACCATGATGGTGCCACTGCACTCTAGCCTGAGCAAAAAAGCAAAACTTCATCTCAAAACAAACAAACAAACAAACAAAAAGACATTCTCTGTACAATCCCCTCAGAAATTACAAAAATAACTTTGATAAAATGTAATGCCATTCAGAAAGTAATTTTTACATGTGAGTAATTTTACAGTGCATGTATAGTATGCTATTTATTTAGTACATTTTATATTTTTTCAATTTTAGTATTCTATTTAATTCAATTTTTGTTTACTTTTTGTCTATTTTACTCTATAAAATTGACAGAATTGAGTTTATTAATTTCATTGGGCCAATATATTCAAGCAATCAATAGAACATTTAATAAGTCATGAGGTCTTTTTCACATATACATGAAGTAAACAAATACAATATTATGTATGTAATGGAAGCTACGTAATTAGAAATAAACGTTCCTTTTAAAATTAGCCTGTGGTCTCAAGTGAAAAATTTAAAATATCTATAGTAAATAAATGACATTAATTCTGCATATGAGGAGAGCATAACTGTAACCAATGCTGCACAACTGAATCTCACAATTGAAACAAGATTAAGAGATGGACATCTTAGCAAAACTAAGTGAAAACGTTGTAAAATTTTCAGATTATGTTTCTACATTTAAACGTTTAGTGAGAGAAGTAGTGCACAAGTCTATCCACTCAAACTTGAAATGGTTGACACTTGTGTTAACAGTATTCACCACAGGTATTGACACCTAAAATGCCCTGAACTCTTTTCATTTAGATTAACAGAATATTGTTTTTGTCTTCGTCCTGTAAATTCTGGCTTAGACAGAATTATCAAGCCATTTCATGTAGATTTCATTCTAGATTTCTTATTTATTTATTTACTTACTTACTTACTTATTTTTTGAGATAGAGTCTCGCTCTGTCACCCAGACTGGAGTACAGTGGCATGATCTTGGCTCACTGCAACCTCCACCTCCCAGGTTCAAGTGCTTCTCCTGCATCAGCCTCCTTAGTAGGTGGGATTACAGGTGTATGACATCACGCCTGGCTAATTTTTTATGTGTTTAGTAGAGGCTGGGTTTTACCATGTTACCAGGAGGGTCTAGATATTTGGCCTTGTGATCTTCCCTCTTTGATCTCCCAAAGTGCTGAGAGTACAGGCATGAGCCACCACACCCAGACTTGATTCTAGATCATGACACAGCACATTTTCAACTTATTGTTTCTGCAGATAGAAAAGCTGTGTAATATGGAAGAACAAAACCAAACATTTATTACAATTCAAGGAGATTTTGTTCATGCCCTGCTGCCCTGGATTCTCAGAAGTGTAGGGCTGGCAGACATTACTGGAAGGTAGAAGTGGGAAACAAGCCTAAATGAGAATTCCGTGTGTGTCAAGTTCGTCTTCTTAGGAACTGGCAGGATCAGCCTTCAATTCTGGGTAGATTATGGGCAATTGGGTGGTATGTAAAGAGTGGTTATGTTCCATCAGGTTCTAAGTCAATCCACCTTCTGCAAGTGGTAAATCCCAGTAAAAATAGTATTTGTTTGAAGTATCAATTGGGTGATTTTTAAAAATAATACACATAATAGGTTTGTTCTGTATATTTTTAACGATTCTTTCACAAGAGCTCTTTAGCCTTATTTCTTTACTCAAGCAGACTCTGAATGTCAAAAAATCTGTTTATTATCAGATGCTGAAAGATAAAGCAAAGAATCTGTTTCATTTATTGTGGGAAATTTACCCTGTAAATTTAATCTCATTTGTATAATCGTTAAGTTTTACCCTGGAAGACTAGATTTAGTGTTCCTAAATTTTTGGCAACTATAAAAGCATATTCATGTCACTTTTAAAGATACTATGAATATCAATTGTCAAGTGCATTGATTTCTTTTTTTTTTTTTTTACTGGAGAAAGGTAAATTATTTGAGAATTATATTACCCAACATGTCCAAAAATATTTTTAATTTGCCTATTTAAAAAAAAAAATTTGTCAATTTTGAATTGCATACCAAGATAACATTATTTTAAGATTGAGGATAAGATTAAAAATAATTTATGTAAATAATATAAACTAAGTTTACTGAAATTATTTACTTATTTATGAAACTTAATTAAATTTTAAATAAACTGCTATCACCTGTTGGTATTTGTGTAGCTTTTTTTTTAAGATTTGGTGTCTAAAACAGGTAACAATTTGGACAAAGAAGAAAAGAAAAATTCAATGATAGGTATAACAATAAATTTCAGAAAAGTAAAAGCTTTGTGTGATGATCTAATTAAAATAATGTAAAGGATAAAAATTTTAATATTTGTTTTTACACATTATTTGGCAAAATCAACCCTGAGAGAGCAATGTGTAGAAAATACTATTAATTATGTTTTTGAGAATCTTACGGACTTTAGCACTTTGAGAACCTTCGCTATAGGCCCAGGATTCCCTAGGCATTTCTTCCAGGGGAACATCTTATGGAAATGAAGCAGAAGGCCATGACCACAAAGATAAATGGATGCTCATCTCCTAGACATAAGTGGGTGCAGGTTGCAGAAACATTAGGCTTGTCTTGGTGGTCCAGGAAGGGGCTATTCCCACCATCCTAGAAAAGGGGCCTGGAACTCCATTGAGCCCTCTTGCCTGCAGGGACCTCAGAGGGCATTAGGGGAGGCCAGCCTAGGTGTTCTGTCCTGTCCCTGGCCCTTGGGTCCTGCCTCATCTGCTATCTTTTTCCACAAAGAAATCAGGATGGCAACCCCCAATGCAGCCCCACCAGAGGAAGGAGATAAAGAGCGTCAAGGCTCACACTCATCTTGGAACATTAAGTGACTTACTGATTAGCTAGTCCAAAAGTTACAGCAGAATTTGTTGGTGTGACACCCTAAGAATACATTCTAGGAGAAACCTGTGTGGCACGTGCCTGAGGCTGTGCATTGAAGGAGCTCCAGACAGGTCACTTGGGCTTCATTGAGCCTGTGCCCCTAGTCAATTCATGGAGACATGGGCTTGATAAGAGCAGACAACAAAGGTGGCACACAGCAGACATGCTTAGCTGTCAGGTGGGCAAGGAGGGGTAGGCATCAGACTTCTCTGCAGGGGAGAACCCTCTTAGGGCCCTGAACTGAACCGAGAGATTCTTCAGTTTTTTGAAGCACAGGCTGTACTTGGAGCTTCAGGGTTGGCACTGTGCTGTGGCATGGTAAAAGTGGGGTAAACAGTCAGTCACTGAGGGGCTTTCATTGCTCATTTTTCTGATGAGCATGATTAAGAGCCCAAAGCCACAAGCTAGGAGGGGCAAGAGCACTGGGCTGAGGCATCACCTTTTTTCTTCACCGGCTCCCATAATCCTTCCTGGCATGCCTTGAGGAAGAAGATCCCTTATCCTTGTGAGTGTAGGCACAAAAGTCATGTGAGGAAACCCCAACCACAGCCACTTTTGTGGGCATACCTGGGCCTCCACACTCCAGTGGCCTGTGAAACCCAAATGTAATTCCGGAGATGAGAATTTAAATTTGGTTCTAGAAACAAAGAGTTCAGCCCCGAGGCCAGAGCAGAAGTGGACATGTTAATTCCAAGACACGAGGGCCAAATCAGAGAGATGGATTGACTGTTAAGCTGCACCCATGCAGTGTGTGTACTGACCCAAGCACGTCCCATTCTCTTCCTGCCTCCAATTTTTTTACCTACAACTTGTCATTTGTACCAGCTCTTTCTCTACCCCCCATATCCTATGGTTTTTGACATTCCTCTGAAGACTGCATGACTAGAGTTAAGGGTCACAGCACTCTAGCCTACTCAGGCTGTGCCAGGAAGAGAGATCTCTCAACCTACCTTGACACTTAAGAGCCACGCATAAATACTGCCAACTCCACAAGGAGAGCTGTCACACCCTCAGACTGTTTTCTGCTCTCCATACCAAAAGATAAATTAGAATGACAAAGAAAATAAGATACAGACATGGCAGTTCTGCCTTTTAAGGGCTGGCCTCAGCCTAGTCACCATGAATCACAATTTTAGGTTCTGCATCAGTGTGTCCCACCTTGGAAAATAGTGGAACTGGGGCCCCAGAATGTCATGATCCAATGACAGTCTGGAGACGGGGCACCTCAGCAGCCTGTACAATCCCAGTCACACTTGTAAAAGAAACACACCCTACCAACTAAGAAGCCATCTCATTATCTTTGACAACCATACCAGCAATGTGCACACACAATGGGCCTTTTAGTAAACTGTCAACTCAAGGATTTAAGAAATATCAAACCATTTTGAATTTAGAGTCTCAGGAAGAAGAGCCTCCACTGCCTGAACCAGACTGTATGATGGCTGAAATGGATGAAATGGATGAAACTGACAGTGTTAACTTGATTTGGGCATACCTGGAGACCTGCCTTGTATAAAAAAAAAAAAAAAAAAAAAAGCTTCTGAGTGTCCAGAGTTCCATATTAAAAAATAGAGTAGTGGCTGACCTGAAAATTATTCTTTATTTATGAGGAAGATCTCAGTACCAGGTCTGTTCCATCCTGTGGCATGGAATACAGGCCACACAAGGGACTGAGGCCACTCCTTTTTTGTTAAATAAATGCTGACAGGTGAAAAGTTGTTGAAAAAAGTGCTAAATAACAATGCTATACAAACTGCATGCTTTCTGTAAGTGGGAATGGTTATCATGTTATGCCCACTGACAGTGGACTCTTTTCCCCTCTTTTTAAGTCCCCAGTGAAACTCCATGATCTCATTCACTGGTTCTGAGTCTCTTCTTTGACACCTTGAACCTGGTGCCATTTCCATGGGAGTCAAATTTGATGCAACTTATCCTATATTAAGGAAGGATTTCAGACTCTGCTCAATGTGCCTCAAAGCTCACCGAGGCATCAGCTAAGAAGGATGCAGTTGTTCTCTTTACCACTCTCATTCAGGCCTCTTTTCCTTAGATGCACAATCAGCGGCATACCAGGAAAGATGACTAAGAAAAACATCATGGTCACAATCAAGATTAATGCTAGAATAAGCAGTGACCACTTGGAAATCAAAAGGGAGCATTTTTCAATGCCCTCAAATTCTGTCATCAGTTTCTGGATGCAGTAATTGTTTTGAAGATCCATCCAACCTCTAGAGGAACCATGGACCCTAAGAGGTAAACACCTACACTTAATCCTGGTTCAACAAAGCTTTCTCTTGACAAATAAGATGTCTGTGATCATGAGCTTCTAAGCAATCTGGACAATGCATAACCTGAAAAGCTATAAAAAGGAGATGAGTAGGTATGAAGGAAATAACTTTCCACATTTTTTCTTGGGAAATTCAAAAAATTGTGATGGTGGAAAAACGCACAGAAGAAGACAGCATACTAAAACTCCTCATCAGGTGACTTTTACCACCAAGAGATTTTTGTTTTGTTTTGTCTTTTTTATTATACTTTAGGTTTTATGGTACATGTGTGCAACGTGCAGGTTAGTTACATATGTATACAAGTGCCATGCTGGTGTGCTGCACCCACTAAGTCATCATCTAGCATTAGGTATATCACCCAATGCTATCCCTCCCCCCTCCCCCACCCCACAACCGTCCATGCATGTTTATTGTGGCATTATTCACAATAGCAAAGACTTGGAACCAACCCAAATGTCCAACAATGATAGACTGGATTAAGAAAAGATGGCACATATACACCATGGAATACTATGCAGCCATAAAAAATGATGAGTTCATGTCCTTTGTAGGGACATGGATGAAATTGGAAATCATCATTCTCAGTAAACTATCGCAAGAACAAAAAACCAAACACCGCATATTCTCACTCATAGATGGGAATTGAACAATGAGAACACATGGACACAGGAAGGGGAACACCACCAAGAGTTTTTAATCCCAGCTATCAGATCTCCAAATAAAAACCAGAAGTTACTTCACTGCATCTATCCATGATTTATTGCACAATATTTTGTCTATCATATTGAGGGGTCTTCACTGAGGATCTTCCCATTAAACATATAAAGATAAAGAAAGGAAAAGGTAAAATAGCAACTCAATGAAATCATAAGATAAAATGTAGAAATATTCATCTTCTCACATCAGTTGAATTTTTGAATATATTTGAATGTGTATCTACCCATAAAGCTGATATATTCAAAATAAATCAAATATATGTCAAGTTAAAACTTAAAAACATTTTTTTTTACTGGTTGCAGTGGCTCACACCTGTAATCCCCGCACTTTGGGGGGTCGAGGAGGGCAGATCACTGAGGTCAGGTGTTTGAAACCAGCTTGGCCAACATGGTGAAACCCATCTCTACTAATAACACACACACACACAAGAAAAGCTGGCATCTGTAATCCCAGCTACTTTGGATGTTGAGGTAGGAGAATCACTTGAAACCGAAAGGTGGAAGTTGCAGTGAGCTGAGATCACATCAGTGCACTCCAGCCTGAGTGACACAGGAAGACTCAAAATTTTATTTTTTAATGGCAAAAAGATTCACATATGGTCCAGACATTACTTGATGGAGTGGAGTGGGTGAGGCTCTGTCCTTGTAAATTAGGAAGAGCAATCAGTGCCCTGGATTCTGTATAGGGTACCCATTGGTACACAAATAAAGAGGCAATCAGGGCTTCAGCTTAGCAACTCTGAGGCTTGCAGGGGTCTTTTGAAAGCAGTAGAAATGGCCCGTAAAACTGAATGCTAGATGGGCTTGTAACAATAAAAGATCTGTCCAGGGATAACAGCAATCCTGATAGGAGCCCCTGACTATACCCAGCCTCAGCAAAATGTAGACAAAGAAAAAATAATTCAAGAGAAATAAAATTTAAAAATAAATTTAAAGTGATTGGAAAATAGTTAGGGCAAATAAAATAAACTGAAACAAAATAGAGAAACTTAAAGAAAAATATAACTAAGATTAGTGAAAATAAAATGAACATGAAGATAAACAATAAATACAAAATTGAGAAATAAAATAAGAAAATTTTAAGAATAAGTAGAAAAAAGTGAAAGTAAAAAACAAATACCTAGAAAAAATAAAATAACAAAGAGATATGCATGGAAATAAATAAAAGAAACAAGAAATTGAATACAATGTTACAAATGACAAAAATCTAGAATATTTGAAATTAAGAGACTATAATAAAAAACACAAAATAAAAAATGCAATAAAATTAAATTAACAGAAAAAATGAAAGTAAATAAAAAATAAAAAGAAACAAGATAAATGCAAAGACAAATGTACAGAAAAATAAAAGATTAAAAAGAAAAATAAGATCTAGAGATAATCTACAAAACATTTCATGCAACAATAGCATAATACGTAATATTTCTAATTACATATAGCTTATTTCCTAAGACAGACAAACTTCTTAGCTAGCATGCAAGTTTTAGCATATTTAAACAAATGGTAATAAAAAAGTATTATTTCTGACTACAATAAAATATAACTGGAGGTTAGAAACCAAAAGAAAACTAGCATGTCTGCATATATATGAAAACTAGAGAAATTATTCCACACACTATTTTAAAAGAATTAGAACATGCATGTTTCTTTAGATGTTTACAGTATTCAAAATGATCTACAGATCAATGAGATCTCTTTCAAAAAACCAGTGGTAGTTTTTCCAGAAGTACTAAAATATTCCAAAGTGTTGACATAAATATTTAGCTGTGTCACCCAGGCTAGAGTGCAGGGTCCTAATCATGGCTCACTGCCTGTAGCCTTGAGCTCTGAAGTTCAATTGATCCTCCCACCTCTGCCTCACAAGTAGCTGGGCCTGCAGGTGCATGCCACCATCGTCAGCAAGATTGGAGGGTTTTTGTAGAGACAGGGTTTCATCTTATTGCCAATGCTCGTCTCAAACTTTTGGACTCAAGCAATTCACCTGCCTTGACTTCCCAAAGTTCTGGGATCACAGGAGTGAGCCACAAAATATCACCCTATAATTTTTATAAACACTAAAAAACCACAAGTAGACAAACAACCTGGGAAAATATAATAAACTCAGAGGCATATATTTTTTATTTTAAAACATATTGCAAAGTTACAGTAATCAAACTGTGTGGTGCTGGCAAAAAGACAGAAAAATAAATGTTGAAAGAGATAAGAGAAGCTAGAAAGAAGCCGACATGCATGTACTCAGCTTATCTTAAACGAGGGTTGCAAATCCTCATGTTGCAGAACATTTTCTTTCCATCAAAAATATTGGGTTCTGGTCACATGACTAGAAAATATCAAGTCAGGGACACTCTGAAGGATGAGTAGAGTTGATTGTGTAAAATGGGAAAAAAAAGAAGAATAAGAAAACTTTTAACAAAATGAGTTGGAGTCCTGTTTACAGGGCCCCACCTCCCAAATTGATGAACACCAAACCATCACAGAAAACTGAAGAGTCCAGGCTTCTCCTCCCTGCACAAGAGGTGAAATTTCCTTGTCTCCACTCTCTTCCCCAATTGTGCAGGTGGATATTACTGAGAGAAAATCAGTTGGAAAAAGGAAGGCTTTATCTGGGGCCAGCAGTCTGATTTTTCAGACTTCAGGCTATTTTAAGCTTGAATGTGTGGTTTTTCCAAGGACCCTTGGCTCTTTTCTAACTCGCTATTTCCCACCTTTAAATGACTACATCTGATTGCCATTAGAATAAGGATAAGGATTAGGACAAAAAACACTTTTAAGTGCTTCCTGCTGAGGCAGGGCACTTTTCTTGGAGAAATGGCAGTCAGATCTCACTAAGAGGCCTATCTAATTGTCCCCAGTGAAATGAGCCATAGTTCAAGGCTCTGGTTGAGTGACTTTTTGAACTTTGATATGCTAAAATAAAAAGAATCAAACTGGGTTATTAAAAAACATGTATTGAAATGAAACAAGGTGTAAATGGCAAGGTCAGCTCAAAATTTCCAAGGTCTTTTCCCAGTTTGCATAGAAAGAGGGAGGACAAAACCTCAAATGGAAAAAAAATATATTGTTTTGCCAGCCTGTCAGGCTTCTGGGTTCTTTTGTCTTGAGTTCAATCCTAAGCAAACCAGTCTAAATTTTGGGAAATTAACTCTTCCAGGCTTTGAGGATGCATCTGAGGAAAGTGTCCCATAGTATGAAGACATGATTGCCTATCTGTAAATAGAGGACAGAGGAGAAAGAAAAAACAAAAAACATTATTTTCAGAGAAGTCCCAAGGGTTTAGGTTGCATTGAAAAGGCATATAGACTGAAGATGAATGGCTGCTTATCTAGAAAGAGAGAAGCATTTATCCCTGATTCCTTTCTCTTTCTTGAAAATTCCAGGGTATGTTGAGGGATAGGAGAAAAAATCTTCTCTTTCCTGCTCCTATTCTTGTATCCCTGAGCCCCAGTGATTGTAACAAGGTCCATCCATGGATGTCAAAGCAGCTTTCACCCATCTTCAACAGAGAGAACTAGGGTGGTTGAAATGTCTGCTCTTACCCACATATGCCCTATCTACTCTGCTGTCAGTAGTTCTGGAGTTCACTAGACTTTATTTATGCCAATGATACTAGCATAACCTTTATCCATGAAATGGGAGGCTTGGCTTAATTGTCTGGAATTTGTCATGCTCACCTGCACTGTGCCTTTTATCCTCCATTATCACCTACTTCTGGATTTCTCAGATCCAGTGTTATTTCCTAGGGCTTCAACCCAAACCTTGAAATTGAGGTTGGGACAAAAATGTGTCTCAGGGGTTTGCATGGACTCCATATAATTAGCTGAATTTTTAGATGAAGCTGCAGGATTGAGTCCTCTTTCCATGAGGGAGAGAAAGAATGTCTTGTAACACACCCAGATAACTAGTGGCTCTAGTTATGCATGCTAAGATTTGGGTGGGCAGACTGCTTAATCCCATAACAATGCAGAGTTTGCAGGATAATTGCCCATAACTAGAATATTAATCCAGATTTTTACCAGTTTCTTTTCATTTCTTCTGAGCTGCAGTTGAATATCACTAATTGGTTTACAAGAGTAAGCAAGTTTATTCTAAAATATAGGAAAAATGCAAATCTAATGAGTTAAGGATTTAATGACAAATATAAATTTAGTTTTGACAAATAATCTTTTCCATTCAGTTCTTTTTTTGTTGTTGTTAGAAACAAATAATGACAGAACTGAGTTCTTTGTGAAATAAACCTTAATCATATACTTGGGTTCATTATTTACATAAAGCACAGCAAGAAAAGTTATTCCTACATAGTTATTTTACATTGGCTTTAATAGAACTCTTCCACAAGAAATTTCAGAGAGAACTTTCTGAAGTCAAACCCAGCCATGGTTTTGTACCATCAGTTGCTTATGAGTTGGGTGATCCCCTTCTCTTATGGACCCAAAATAAACTTGGAGCTCCTGGGCCTGTCCAAAGTGTCATTCTTTATTTACCACAGATCAGGAACCCTGTGCAAGGACTGTGTAGATAAGGTATAAGGCCAGTTTATCCAAGGGGCTATTATTGGCTCTGTAAGTTGAGCTTGACTGCTTAAAGGGAAGCAGAAGGTTTCAATCAAGGCCTTGATAAAATAACCAGTTTCTCTAACTGTGTCCTGTTGCAAATAAAACAGACTATTATTACACTGATTCAAACAGCTATATTGCCATAACTTAAGAACACTCATAACTATTTTTCAAATTCTGAAGAAGCCAGGAAGAGAGAGTGAACATGATTCAAATTTTCTTCACAGGAGTACACCTTACTCAAATATTAAAGGCTGTAAATAGCTCAAAATAAATTTCCTTGACTCTGGTAAACAATCTATGAGTCAGTAATGTTACAAGCAAAAGTAAGAAAGATTACTTCAGGTTTCTATCAGTCCAGTCCATTCAGTTAACTCTTGTTTTGTTTAATATTCATAAACATTTTAGCTGTTCCTGAGTCCTGGTAGGTTTTTCCTGTATTCCTGTCACAGCTCCAAAGTTTTCAGAAGCCTGCATTTGTGAGCACCAGTCAAAGTTCTATAGCTGATTAAAAAACATTTTTTGAAAAAAATCAGAACCAGATGACAATTGTCTGTGTTTAACAAAACGTCCAGAGTAGTTACAGTCAGAAAGATGATTGACAAATATTTTGGTTAATTCTATGGTTTGTAATAACTTAACATAAGAGCCTTAATTGTGGTTGATAGCATATACTTCAGACATCAGAATTTTAGAAATTCCATACAATTTAGGAACATGTATTAGTATTATTCATGAAAATACCATCTAAAAATATTGAAAATCATTCTGGGAATTCCTTGTAACTAAACATGTCATATGATCCTGTAAAAAATCTCTCGTGGATACTCAAGGCACCCTCTTTAGCATTCAAAAACTAGGAAATAGGAAAGACAATTTTGTAACCAAAGTTTGATTTTGAGAAGGATATTACATGTTAGGAGTTTAAAATGCTTGATGTTATAAAATAAAATTCCAGATTACCATAAATTACTTATTTAACCAAAATAATGACCTAGAAATAAAAAAAAAGTTTACATTCTTTAAAAATTTTGCTACAGAGGAGATTAGTGCCTTAAGAGTACCTTTTTGTGCTTTCATTCCAATGCTCAATTTCCAAAAAAAAAATATATATATATATACATATATATATAAATATCTTTTTGAATTTAATTGAGGTTTACACACAGAATTTCTTGGAAAGATTTATTTTTACAATTCTTTCATAACTTGTTTGAACTTTTAGCTTTATTATCTATAATTCAAAATGGTTGTTTGATCCTAGGCAAGAATTTATATTTGTATGCCTTCTTATAATCTCTCATTAAAAACACATTTTACTGTCCTTACACACCTTGTCTGGAAATGTACTTCCAGTGGTTTCAATTACATGTTGCCATGGTAAACTTTAGCAATTTTAACTTTAATGTAAAACCAGGTAAATTGTTCTAATTATGTGCTACGAGTAGCCATAATTAAGGGTGTGTTTATTTCCATTTGTCCTTAGGCTTGACCAATTGTGAAGCAAAGTTGAACTGTTTTCAAAAACAAGAAAAAGCAGTTATAACCTTAAAACATTTAGCAAACCTAGTATCTGACCTGCATAATTTAGTCCACCTACTCGTATATTGATGACGTTTTTGTTTCACCATTAATCTTAAGGCTGTTTTTATTTCTCAAAGATTAAAGTCATGTGAACTAAAACATACACAGCTTTCATCTTTCCTTCAAAAACATTTGATCCAAGTGCTTATCATTTTTTCAGTAAATTTATTAGATCTCTTTTACATGCATACAGGCAGAAGAAAAACCCAGTACCAGTAAGATTTTTAATTTGCCAATTTCCTGATTGAATTACTGGCCTCTCATGCATCCATTTTTTTCTTTACTTGTTCCCCTTCCTTGAGACTTCCATGGATCCACCTCCTTTTCCCAGTGCACGTGTGGGCATTACCCAGAGAGAAACAGTCAGGAAATGGTCGATTTTATCTGAAATCAGCAGTTCAATTTATCAGCCTTGAGGCTGTTTTAGGGTTAAAGGTGGAGTTTTGGCCAGGACTCTTGAGTGTCTCCTGTCTCTGTTACTCAAAATGAGAAAAGGTCCCATGGCTATCTCCTGTCGCTATCACTTAACATGATAAAAGAAGAGTTTCTTTAACAAATGAGGTAGAGAATGCTGAATATTCATACAAAAAATAATTTTTGAACCTTACCACAAGGATGAACTTAAAATGAAATAGGGCTTATTTTTATAGCTGTTGTAAATTTTTTTTTCTTGAACTTTTCTTTCAGATGGCTCATTCTTAGCATGGAAACACGCTCCTAATTGTGTATGTGAATTTGGTATAATGCCACTTTACTGAATTTCTTTATTAATTCTCAAGATTTTTAGTGTATTATTTAGTTATACTATATAAAAAATCATATGATCTGTGATCAGAGACAATCTGACTTTCTCCTTTTTCATTTCGATGTCTTTTATTACTTTCTCTTGCAAAATGGTCCGGCTGAGAATTCCAGTACTCTGTTGAATTAAAGTGGTAAAAGTAGACATCATTGTCTTGTTCCAGATCTTAAAGGAAAAACTTTCCTATTTTCCTGTTCAGTGTGATATCAGCTAATGAATTAAATATTTTGCCTTAATTCTTTTCAGCTAGATACCATCTATACCTAATTTGTTCTGTTGTTTTAATCACAAAGTTAGTTAGATTTTTTCCAAATACTTTTTTTGCATCTAGAATAAAAAATAAATGTGGCTAGCAGTAAAAACTCATTAAAAAATAAACACTCTCTACACTATAAATTATAAAACACTTATAAACAAAGTAAAACATGAAAAATTTGAGAGGTATTTTTGCTCATGAGTTATAAAACATATTGTTAAAATGGCTTTGCCACTCAAGGGAATCTACAGATGCAATGCAAACTCTATAAAATGCTAAATGACATTTTTTTCATGAAATGGGAAAAACAGGCCAAAAATTAATAGAAAAGAAAAGAAAACCTCTCCAAATAGCCAAAGTAATCCTATGAAAAAAGAACAAAGCTGAAAGCTCAAAGTACCTGACTTTAAAATATCCTACAATGCTATAACAAGCAAAATGGCATGATACTGGCATGAAAAACAGACACATCGACCAAAGTATGCAGTGATCCCAATAATAAATTCAGAAACCTAGGGCCAAGTAATTTTTAAGTTGTTTAGAATACACATTTAAGAAACGACAATCTTTTCAATGAATGGTGCTAGGAAAATTGATTATTTAAATGAATATAACTAGATGCCAACTGATTACTTACCATATTAAAACAACTTAATTATATATAATTAGAAGACTTAAAGGTACAACTCAATCTTAAAAACTATTTGAATGAAACATAGAGAAATTATTTACAAAATAGGACAGAAAAAAATGTAAATAAGAACTCAAAAGCATAGGCAACAAAAGCAAATGGAGGCAAGTGAATTTAACAGAATCTAAAAAAATTTCATAGCGAAAATAAATTAACAGAGTAGAGACAACTTACAGTGTGGGAGGATATATTCGCAAGACATACATATGACAAGGGATAATCACACAAAATAGATAACAAACACAAAAGCAAAAACAACACAGAATTTAGTAATACATGAGAGACCTTAAGTGAAATTTCTCCAAAGGAGACATACAAATGGCCAAGTAACTGCAAAGATGTTCAACACTATTAATTATTAGAAAAATGCAAATTAAAGCCACAATAAGATGCCAAACTACTCCAGTTTAGATGGATATAATCAGAAATAATACACTAATACCTTCCTGGCACTTTCAAGAGGAGGTATTGTGACATACCTCTGGGCCTATTGTTTAGGTGATATGACTCTCCTCTTCTGCCTGGAAACTGCCCACAAGGGCCATTGTGCCATAGAGTTAGTCATAGCCCCAAAGTTATGGGACATTTCTGCCAGGAACTTGCCTAAAAAGAGAATATTGGAATACTTCTGCCTCAGCGTTTAGGTTATATGGCTGTCATGTCTGTTTCATTACCACAGAGTAAATTTTGACATATGCCTTGACACAGCTCACAGGCATGATAATGACCCATATGCGGACCCCACAAATAGGAGTTAATTTGACTTTTGTAACTTGCTTTAGAAACATGAATGATGTCTTAGATCTCTTTCTGGTAAAAAGGACACAGAAGATTATAGCAGCCTCAGATATTTTATAAAGCCCATGACTTGTACAGAGAGTGTCTTAACAGAACCCAGAAGGATGAAATTGTACGTTTCACATGCACACCCACCTTAAAGTAAGGACTGTCATATCTCATGTATGTGAAGCCAATTGTCACTCATGAAAACAGGACATGTGTGGTATTGCAAATCTCATCTCCGGTATATTCTACCAGTGTGAATGTGATACAAATATTTGCAAGCATCTGTGTGGTTTGACCCTCTAGATTGGTTTCAGCCCACTTATGGGATTGTGATCTCTACCTGGGCCAACTTCTAGATGATATGACTCTCCTCCCTTGGGTGTTCTCTCAGGATTGTGACATATCACTGGATGTAAAACCCAGGTGATGTTACAACTTCTAGATGATGTGACCATCCTGCCTTTGCCATCCTCTAAGGATTGTGAAATATTACCAGATCTAACACCCAGGTGCTGTTACATTCTTGCCTGGGCCATTTCCACAGACATCGTTGTAACATATCACTGTGTCCACCACTTAGGAAATGTAACTCTCCTCTCTGGAAAGGACCCTGAACACAGCAGGTGGTAGTAATACATTGCTAGGCCCAGGCACACAAATGGTGGTACTCTTTTGCCAGGGCTATGTTTCAAACAGGGCATTGTGACATATCTTTTGGCATATGACTGAAGTGATGTGACTCAAAGCTTGGGCCTCACCCACATAAGGCATTATGGCGTAAAAGTTGAACCTACACCAAGGTGATGTAACTCTTTCACCTTGATTCTGTCCTAAGGGAGCCTTGCAACATATCTCAGGACCCAACACCTGGGTGATGTGGTCCTTCTGCCTGGTTTCTGTCCATGTCTTATACTATGACATATATCTAAAGAAGAACCTGGGTGATAAGACTCTCCTTTTCTGCCTGAGTCCTGCCTAATGTGGACATTGGGACACATCTCTGAGGCCATAACCCAACTGATATGACCCTCTTTCCCTGCCTGGGCCTTTAAAATGGTGGAATTTTGTGACATATTACTGAGCACAGCATTTAGGTCATGTGACTCTCCTGTTTTTATCTGAACCGTGCCCACAAAGAAAAATTTTGATGTTTTGCACACAGAGGATGTTATACTTCTGCTACGACACTGAATCAACGGGAATTATTGCATACTGGTGGGCCCAGCACACTGATGATGCTACTGTCCTGTCTGTGCCAGAGCCACAGAGAGTATTTTGACATATCTTCATTCCATTCTGTAGGTGTTTTAGCTCTTATCCCTTGGCTAACCTTTCCTACATGTGAAACTGAGTCATACTGCTGGATCCAGCACCCAGTTAATGTCCATTTGGACACTTTCAAACCACACTGAGATGGAAGCTCGGCTTTTGTGCATTCCAGCGCTACAGAGAAACAGCAGCCCAAAGTCTTGGGTTGGGGTTGCTTGTGCCCAGAGACCACAGCATACCAACTCCTCCAGTATCCTAGTGTGGGAAGGAGGATCAGAACGCATGTGCATCAAGCACCCAGTGCGCAGCAATCACTACCATAGGCAGCAGGGAGATGAGGCAGAAAGCGTGAGGAAAGTAACAGTTGGAATGTGTGTGTGCAGAAAAGCTACTAACCCTCTTATTTCAACCACAGTTAGCTCACTGCAAGCAACAGAAATCCACTCTGGGCCACCTAAGCCAAAAGGAAGACAAACTGAAGAACCAGAACACAGAAAGGGAAGAAGGGGGATGGTGGCAGAAGGTACTTTGAGAGAGAGATGAATCTTTTCCAAACATTTTATCTCTGCCTGTTACTTAATCAAGATTGAGTTCTTTGGGAAGAGGGTATGACTGGCCAGGGGAGACCAGGATACCGTGAGTGGTAGCTTCCAGGCATCTGTCTACCAACACAGGGGAAGGAAGCATGTCCCTCAAAGAAAGCCAGGATGCTGGCATCAGAAAAAGGGCAAAGGATGCTGAGCATGGAGAGGACAGAGATGTCTCTTCTCTCTCTGGGACTGTATCTTGTCACCTGTAAAATGGGGAAAACTGGCTACATTGTGAAAATTTAATGAGATAAAACAGCACAGTGTGGCTTATGGGAAGTCCCTAATATATAATAACTTTAAATAATTGTAGCTAAATAATTTTAGCTTATCATCTTAATTTTTGATTTAGCTGTCTCTGAATTTTACATCCTAGCATAGATCAATGATCTTGCAAGTCCAACCACACCATTTTGCAGTTCTGAACCTCTGCCTAAAGAAAGCAGTGGATCTTTATACATTCGACACGTCCCTTCCCTCTAGAGTAATAAAAAATAAACCTAGTTTTGCATAAGTCTTTTTCTGTTGGCTGGGTCTCTGGAGGAAGTGAACCCCATGGACAATCCATCTGAAGTCAAGGTTAATAGGGCCATGATATTAAAGATGTGGTATTAAAGATCTCCCTCTGGTACTGCATTCTTTATCATGCATGGCCAATTGCCCACTAAGGAAGATATTGCAGCCAGAGCAATTTTATCCCAAAAGCATGTCATTTTGTTTTTATTTCCACTGACAAGCACATACCTCTTTAAAAAAAAAATAAAATAAATCAATAAATAAATAAATAAGAAAGTGACTATTGGTCAAAGTTACATTTTGCCCACACACTTTTCAACTCTTGGGATTTTATATTCCAGTCCGGATATGGGCACTAATGAAGCCTTTCCTGATGGATGGGCTTGGCTGTATTCTCCATGGTTTCTTGGCTCAAATTTTTGCCAAATTACATGTTTTTGCTTAGTTTTGACCTCTTCTTTCTATCAAACTAGATATTTCTGTGGCTTTGCAATTTTTCTCCACCAAAAGCATGAAATTTGACCAATTACTTACTGATAGAGTTATGGAAAGATGAAGCTGTGGCAGATTAGAAGTTTCAAAATCCATCTCTCGTTAATTTGTTTGAAATATTTGACTATAGGATATGGTAGATATCAATTATATGACAAACATTTTAGGGTTTGTTTAATGTTAAAAATAAAGTGATAATGCTGGCCTTAGCATATTAATTAATGACTTTGGTTTTCATCCTAAGAACAAAGGGAATACATTAATCTTTGGCAGAAGATAAAGTGACCAGATTTGTGTTTTAACAGGTCTCTGTAGCTATTGAAAATGGACTGGAGAAGATGAGTTGGAGTAAGAAGAGAGTAACAGAATCACATAAAAACGTGCCATGTTACTATGAGCAGGAGATGAGGCAGCCTCAACCAATATGGTGCAGAGAGAAGAAAATCGCTTGAGAGAATGGATTAAACTGGGTGGTTAGCACCGATAGAGCTGAATCAAAAATTAAGGTAGTAAGCTAAATAATTTTACACACAAAAAGGCAGAGTTGAATTCACAATTAGTCTCTTCAGACTGAATATTACAGTCAAATTATAACAATTGGTGTTGCAATCACTTCCTTTGGGTGTGTATCCAAGGTTAAGAACGTCAGCATCCAGAGGCCCAAATTCTTAATGTTTTTAGATGATAAAGTTTATTCAAGGTAGACTATCTGTGTTGAATAATTTAGCCTTCTACAAATTTCAAGAAAATATCTGTTGTCCTTCTTCTCCACCACAGACACACTTTAATTGAACATTAAGCATATTTATTAGAGAAATATTCTCTTTGTGCTTTTTCTCCCAAGATAGATGCTGGTCTTATTCAGAATTATAAGTGTCAGAATAAAGAATGCCCATGAGGTTGAATTGTACGGTGTTACAGTAAAGTGAAATAAACATTCTCAAAAACATGATTATGACTTACAAACAAACAAAAACTAACAAACCACTTTCTGTCGAGGAATTATGCTTTTGGGACAGAAACTTTCCTTTAAATTTGAACAGCTGCATGCAGATAAAGAATATGAAAAAGGCGCAACACACCAATTATGAAAACATGACTACACTTTAAGAGGACACAGACTTTTTCACATCCCTCTTAAATCTCAGAAGTTCTAGACCAAGACAGGAATGAGTGCTCTTGTTGCTAAAATCACTCTGATTTGCTTCTTGTTAAACAATTCACTCAACAACATTACAGATTAGCACACACAAAAAAAATTCTTTGTAGGTGAAAAATTGTTTGGAAAAGGACACCTTATTAGCCACGCTATCTACTTACAAATAAAAGCCGATTTTTGGCTCTAATCAATGAAAAGAAGTGTAATTGGAGGATATCTGGGGCTTACTAACTTGATTTTAGGCTAGGGGGTCCCAGAACCAGGGAGCTCCTGAAGAGGGCCATGTCATAGGAACTACCCGATCTGAGCTTCTCCTCAGTCTGAGATGTACCATGGCCACTGCTTGCCTCATGTTTACAGGACTCAGATTCTTCAGGGAAAGTTGAGCCCAAGTGGTAGAGTCTTCTTCCCCAGCTGTGTTCTCACCTCCCAAAGCCCCACACAATGGAAAATCCCTCAGGAGGAGGCAGTCACAGGGAGAAGTGGAGGCCAGGAGGCCTCCATATCATCAGTGTCATACAGGGCTTCTGTCCACTCTACGGCCACCTCTCAAGTTGTTCTTTCCTAGGTTCATTCTTAAATTTTATAGACTTATCCAAAACAGGTATGAATTCAGATCCTACCAATTTAATATTACAAGAACTCACCCAGGGAAAGGAATGGAGTTTATCAGTAATGTTGATAAAGGAAAAGGAAGTTTTTAATAAATAAAAGGTATCAATAAAATGGAAGACTGTTTAACTACTTAATTAATTGTTTGGTGACCCAGATGAATTTAATGGTAGTCAAACCATCTAAGTAGGTGAGCTACCGGGGCTGAAATTTTGGCTTTCTCTCTCTCTCTGTCTCTTTTTCTTTTTTTTTTTTTTTTTAGAGAGGGTCTTGCTCTGTCATCCAGGCTGGAGTGCAGTGACATGATCAAAGCTCACTGCAGCCTCCAAATCTCAGGCTCCAGCAATCCTCTCATCTCATCCTCTCAGATAGTCGGGACTGCAGATACATGCCACCTTATCTGCAATTTTTTAATTTTTAACTTTTGTGGAGACAGGGGCTCGTTATGTTGTCCTGGCTCAAACTTCTAGCCTCAAGGTATCTTTCCATCAAAGCCACCCATAGTGCTGGGATTACTGGCATGAGCCCCGGTGCCTGGCCTTTCTTTGTTAAAATTTGCCTCTATGTGGCAGCCCTTGAAATTTATTTCTAAACTGCTGTGAACAATTAAGTTTGATTTTTTTAAAAAAAGTAAGAAGAAACCCAATTATTCAGACCTTGCACTAATTCAGGCTTTCCTTCCTACCAACCAGCCCCTTTTAAGATGGTCTCATGAGTGCGCATCTTCATCAATGTTTCCACAAGGATGACTACCTACATCTGCACAACAGTTTTCAAAATATTTTCAGGTTATAATTCTCTTATCTGGCCCCACCCACATCCTGCTGATTGGTCCATTTTACAGAGAACCAATTGGTCTGTTTTACAGAGAGCTGATTGGTCCGTTTTGACAGGGTGCTGATTGGTGTGTTTACAATCCCTGAGCTAGACACAAAAGATCTCTACATCCCCACTAGATTTGCTAGATACAGAGTGTCAATTGGTGTATTTACAAACCCTGAGCTAGACACAGAGTGCTGATTGGTGCATTTACAAACCTTGAGCTAGATAGAGCGCTGACTGGTACCTTCACAATCCCTTAGCTAGACATAAAGATTCTCCAATTCCCCACCAGATTAGCTAGACACAGAGCTCTGATTGGTGAATTTACAAATCTTGAGCTAGACACAGAGTGTCGATTGGTGCATTCACAATCCCTTAGCTAGATAAAAAGATTCTCCAAATCCCCACCAGATTAGCTAGATACAGAGTGCCAACTGGTGCATCCACAAACAAACCCTGAGCTAGACACAGGGTGCTGATTGGTGAGTTTACAAACCTTGAGCTAGGTACAGATTGCTGATTTGTGTATTCACGATCCCTTAGCTAGACATAAACATTATCCAAGTCCCCACCAGATTAGCTAGATACACAGTGCCAGTTGGTGCATCCACAAACCCTGAGCTAGACACAGGGTGCTGATTGGTGTGTTCGCAAGCCTTGAGCTAGACACAGAGTGCTGATTGGTGCACTTACAATCCCTTAGCTAGACACAAAGGTTCTGTAAGTCCCAACTAGACTTAGAAGCCCAGCTGGCCTCACCCAGTGGATCTTACACTGGGGCCAGAGGTGGAGCTGCCCACCAGTCGCTCACTATGCACCCACACTACTCAGCCCTTGGGTGGTTGATGGGACCTGGCTCCATGGAGTAGGGGCGGTGCTCGTTGGGGGGGCTCAGGCCATGCAGGAGCCCATGGCAGTGGGGG